>NC_043977.1:54754552-54931866 GCF_902148855.1 Sphaeramia orbicularis | reverse complement strand
TAGAGCGCACCTGAATATAAGCCGCACCTACCAAATTTTACAAGAAAAAAATATTTGTACATATAGGATGCACATATAAGCCGCAGGTGTCCACGTTGTAACATGAGATTTACACAGAAAGATGGTAAACATAAAGATTATTTAAATATTTATTTCCATCCCTTAACTGCTTTTTTCCAGTGTCTGTAATACGCAGTAAAACGGCAGGAACACGGCCGGTCAAAGGAGTAGGTTTGATTCTGACTTTGGGGTGGACACTAAAGTGCTCCAAGGCAGAACTCCTGAAAGTTCTTTTTTTTTTTGCATTTACAATCATAATTTCACATCATGTCGAGCTGATCAACGAGCAAACAATCATAGTCAGAAAAAAAATTCAGTGATTGACATGTTTATAATGTATATCTGAATATCTAAAGACAATACAAGAATTAATGCATTCTGCAAAGTTATTCTCATGACTAACGTGCATTATTATTGAACCTCACCTGGGAATTTCCAGCCTCTCCTCCTCCCTCCTCTCTACTCTCTGTCACCTGACATAAATATGTTGATTCATGACATATGAACAGATTCTGGATACACTGATCATACAGTTTGATGGTACAGTTACTGCCTGAGCAAAAAAGGCTTTTACTTTTAATTATTACATGTAATTTATTCCCAAAAATATGGATAAAATCACATCTAGATCACATTTACAATCTGAGGTTTATTGTATTTTCCCCACAAATTTTCTGTACGTGTGTTTTTTAAATAGTTGCTCTCTTCCGTAGAAATCCATTAAAATAATAAGTAAAGTAACTTTTAAAAGTGTATCTGTTTGGCATTAAATAATGTCTTTTTTCAGTATCTGTGTTGAGCCTCTACAGTTCTAGACCCTTGAACTAACTTACACTTTGACTCCTAAAGAATTGTCTTTTCTTTCCTTTGACATCCTTTACATCCTAATTACCGAGCACACATGCACAAGTGCACACGCGCACACAAACACACACATGTCCAAATGTACATGTAAATGACTCCACTGATATTCAAATCTGTCTAGCTGACGTGACTCAGGCAGAACAAATACAAACATATTGAAACTTACGTTAGCAGTAAAACTAACAGGTTCATTTGACAAGTAGATGAAGTGACAGCGGGGACGGCCAATCACATGTATGTTAGCAAAACCAAAGAGCCAATCAGAGAGTGATATTTATGTTAGAGGCGGGACTTCTAGCAGAGACCGACTGTTAACCCTTTGTGTGCCAGAATCATTGACTAAACACTACGGACAGCGGTTGGATTGATAGGAACTACACAGTAGTGGATGGATATTGGTAGGGACGTGTCCCTAGTGTCCCTACGCAGTTCTACGCCCCTGCGGCTGGTTCAAAAACCCAGAAAAGTCCTTGATCTGTATCTTCATCTTCCTTCTGCTCATTAAACCACTGCAGTCGTCTTCTTCAGTGTTGGAGTTGAACAGCCTCAGAAAGGCTCCATCACACTCCTTCTACGTCTCTCTTCCGTTGTCTTTCATTGTCTCTTCCGTGCTGCAGCTCTGTTTCCTTCTTCACAGAAACATTGATTAGTTTGAACTTAAAAGCTGCATCATATGCATTCTTTGTGTCTTTTCCATGATGAGGGTTTGTGCAAAATGACTATTAAAAGCCAAGCTTAAAACTTCTCCTCTTCATCACCTCTTCCACCTGTCTTGGACCTGGCTTTTGTGCTTCCTGCTAGAGCGCCCCCTGGAGGCCGTTAGCCTGTAGAAATCTATACTCGAGCCGCATTGTTGTATAAGCCGCAGGGTTCAAAGCGTGAGAAAAAAGTAGCGGCTTATAGTCTGGGAAAGTACAGTATATCCTCCTGCAGTTGTACAAGTAAATGACGCCCCCTTCACAAAAAAGATGGATGCTGTGGAAAATATTAATAAAAACAGAATGCAGTGATTTGCAAACCACATAAACCCATATTTTATTCACGACAGACCATACAACATATCAGATGTTTACATATGTTGCTAAAAGACTGGAAACGGACTGAACTGATCTCCTTGAATGCTTTTAAATCCAAACTCAAAGTGCTACAGACTAACTCAGTGACTTGCACTTGTTTTTCATAGTTTGACTTGTTCTGTAAATTATTCTATGTTGTAACTGTATGTTTTATTTCATGCTGCCTCTTGGCCAGGACTCCTTTGGAAAAGAGGTTCTTAATCTCAATGGGATCTTTTTTCCTGGTTAAATAAAGGTTAAAAAAATAATAATAATAATCCGTGCAGACCCAAACATCCACCACGACCAACCATCTAAATGTAAAATGATTATCAATACATGTAAATGACTGTTTTTGGTGGCCGTTAGCCTGTAAAAATCTACACATGAGCCACATCGTTGTATAAGCCACAGGGTTCAAAGTGTGAGAAAAAAGTAGCGGCTTATAGTCCAGAAAATATGGTAGATAGAATTCATATATGCAGAATTGTGATGTAGTTTGGCATCACAAATAAATTGCATTAAATTCAGACTGAAGAGGCATATTAGGAACAGGCATATGATTCAGTGATTTATAAAATGTACCAAACATATATGTTGAAAAAAAAAAAAGGTTCCTTACAAGGTCCAGTCTAATATTCAGGCCTTACTGTGTACTGTCAGTAAGGTCAGATACGTAATGTTCCAAGCTTAGAATAGTTTTGGATTTTTCATTATAGTTTAGTTTTATTTAGTTTAGACTTTTTTTTCTCTAATTCAGTTAGTTTTAATTTTTTTTAGAGCAGGTTTGCTTGTTTTTATTAGTTTTTGTTATTTCTAAATGCTTCATTTTAGTTTTTTCATGTTTTTTCTCTTCTTCACCGTCGTATTCACATAAATCCCAGGACTTTGCTGCTTTAGTCTCCATGTTTCCAGAGTGGGGACCAGAAGCGACTCTAAACCAAGTGACGGACCGTGAAGTGTCGTATGGTGCCAACAGCTAAAATTGCTGGAGTGAAATAAATCAATTTCATATTAATCCGACATTGACGAAAACGAAGGGAATTTTATCCATAAGTTTTATACGTTTTAGTTAGTTTTGTAAGCACACAATACAGTTTCAGTTAGTTATCTTTTTTTTTCTTTTAATTATAGTTTTTATTTATTTCAGCTAACAAAAATGTTTTTACAATTCTAGTTTTCGTCATTTCGTTAGTTTTCGTTAACGATAATAACCTTGTAATGTTCTCAGGCACTTGTTCCATTATTGCAGCTAAATTTAGACATGTGTGAGCTTTTTCTGCTCTTCAGTGTTCACAAAAACTCCTCATGTAGATGTCCACCTACTGTTTATTGGAAGAACATAAGAACCTTGGTTCTATAAAAGACGCATTATTCATTCAAAGCATCAGTTGAGAGATGCTGACTATGACGTTTGAAAGGAAGGATTCTCCAGCTGTCCATGGAGCTGCATTATATTTAAAGGTAACAAGGACAACACTTGAACAGGCTTGTATTTACCTGCGTCCAAAGTGCTCTGTATTGAGGGAGCGCTTTATTGCTGTGTTTCACAGTTGTTCACAGAATGTCCACTCAAGTGTAACTCATGAGAGGATTCCACTTTCATCTAGAGCATAAGGGGCGTCACATGTACTGTACGACACACTAACAAAGACATAACAGGGAACAGACGATTACTAACCCCCACCACCACCCCCCCCCACCCCCCCCCCCCCGATGCCCTGAGTGAAAAATCCTAGTCAATGCACAACGGTTGTTTGCGTGGCCCAGGTACTCGTATTGTGATGCATGACAAAACATTAGCGATCATGCTAAGTGGTATTGCATAAGTGGTTTTGGACTCGTTCTGTTCACCCAGGGCTTATGGCAGTGGTTCTCAACCTTTTTTCGGTGATGTACCCCCTGTGAGATATTTTTTCAGCCAAGTGCCCCCTAACCAGCACAAAACATTTTGGTTGAAAAAAATGACTTAAAACAGAGTGCTGTGCCATCAGTGTCTGATTTATTAACCCTTTCATGCATGAATTATGAGAACCTTAGCCAATAATTTTTTCTTAAGTGATTTTATTCCTCTTTAAGCATGTGAAAAAAATGCAATTCAATTCAGATTCTTTTTTTAAATGAACCTAATATATTTTTCATGGAGTTACAAAAATGTCCACTCAGATTGACACCATACGTTTAATTTTGAAGCAAAGAAACATGTGTTTAAACCCATCATCAGAAAGTGATATACTGTGTGAAAAATATGAAATAAAAACATTTTTAATGCTGCTAATCTGATGTTTTCTCACATTTTCTCACATTCTAATACTAGTTATTACTCACTTCATGGAGATAATATGCAAAAAAAAACTTTTTGTTTAAGGAAACCGGTAATTACTGTCTAATAACAATTAGTAATTGATTTCCACTCGAACATGTTAGTGCAGATCAGGTTTATCTAGAACAGTAAAGTTACAGTAATGGTATAAATGTCAGTGTGTTATTATGGGATGGTGCATAAGGGTCCATTGTGTTGGCTGATATGGAACTAAAACAACAAAACCCATGAATATACAAGAGAACAGCTGGAGAAGAACTGTCCACTGGACTGACCACTGTGCATGAAAGGGTTAAACTCTGGAACTCTATTTGTAGTGGTCTGTCTTGAACTATTTGGAAATAAAAAGATAAAACTAAAAAAAGAAGGAAATAATTAACTTGATTATAAATAAAGATTTGTGCACATAAAAAACTATGAACATAAAGTGTCCTCCTTTGGGATCATAGTAAAGATCTATTCTCAAAAAGAATTACGCTTCAACCACGACTCCATTGTTTGAGTTTTCAGGTGATTGACAGGTGATGCTAGGTGGTATATGACAGGCTGGGTCGAACCATTCTGGTATGGGGGAGACTCTGGGTTTTTGGATGATGACACTGAATAACCTACTGAATATAAAATTCATTTTATGAACTTATATTTTCCTGAAATATTTAATTAATTTAATAATTATTTTTAAAGGATTTTTGCATGGATGCTACTTTTTAAATATATTGTAAAATCTCACGTACCCCCTGCAGTGCCTTCGTGTACCCCCATTTTTGAGAACCACTGGCTTATGGCATGTAATTGTTATACACATCATATTAAATGGGAGTTGAATGTGACTTTAAATTTTACAATGTCAGGTGAATATCATAAATCATGCATCATGAACCGAAATGGAGAGGAAAAGTAACATCATTAGTTGTCTGCTTAATCGTTACATTACAAAGTTGTTTTGCTTGAAGAGTCTTTTTATTTTTGCAAGTCTTAAGTTATATTCTGAGTTATATTTTCCAACTGTATCTTGTATTTTTATTTTAAGAGGTACTGAACAGTCAGGTTTGATTCATGTGTGTGTGGTTTTGACTGAATTAACACCTGCCTGCGATGAACTCAGAGCAGAGGTCAGATTCTACCTAAAACATCTAATTTTACATCTTTTGAAAGTAGTTGTGGTAAAGAGAGCAGAGAGCAGAAAAACCAGAATACAAACTAGGGGATTTTTGGTCCAGACATGCTAGCCTAACAGTGCAGGTGCTAAGCCAAAGTGGTGCACATGCAAAAACATGTGCTTTTCTTAGAATTAGCTTCTGGAGTGACTGACGTGTTCTGCCCAGAAACTATGATTAACCAATAATAAGCCTACGACGATGACAACATTGAATAAGTCAAAAGTCACTAAAGACTAGAAAAAGTAACGAAGGAAACTCTTATTAGGGCGGGCTGTTTTGCATTTTCTCTCTGTAACAAAATGTGTGTTTGATGCTAGATTCTTTTTTTTTTTTTTTTTACTTCTGCCTGAAGCAATAATCAAAGCTATTGTTTTAACTTTTTAAATCTCAACCTTGCTTTTTGGTGAATTTTTCTTCGTTCTCCTGTTGTGTTTCTCCAACACTGACTTCAGTTGGTAAGTCTTTTACCGTATAAGTGAACCCCCATCTCCCGGCAGTTTGGGTTTTTATCCTAGCCCTTCAAACTTCACTGGGCATCTGAGTAGATAAAGAGACACCCATTTTGTACTTTGCATCAAGTAGACATTTCCAGTAATCCCCGAAGTTACTCTTCCAGTGGAACAATAATGGAAAATTTTGGAACAACGATCCATTTAACGAACATAACTGTAGTTTTTTGAGATTCTTGAGTCTACGTGTTTTTTCATAATGGTGGCATTACAGACTCCAATCAATAGGAGTTTTTCACGCATGACCCGAAAACGGTTTGAAGCGACTAATTTTGTGTATCCTTTCTTCCGGTTTACTTGTCAACAGTGGCTGAGGCTGTATCGAAGTGTCACTGCTGTGCGTCCCAGCGTACATCGAATTAAAAAAAGGCAACTATATTGAAGTTTTCACAGTTTTCCTTTAGATTTAGTTGAGAAGAAGAAATGGGTGGTCGTGATTCATCGAGATGAGGGGCTGACTTTAGAATTCAGTCAGGAAGTATGTTTGTGTGTAACAGGCGTCCTGTACACCGGCATTTCTGGGAGGAGGATAAGCAGGGAAACATCAGTGATATTGTGAAGGGAATCAAGAGGTTAAAAGTAGGAGAAACACCTGGAGAGTCCTGGACCAGATACCCGACGGATAACCTGCAAAAACATTCGGGGATGGATTGAAAAAAAAAAGTTTTTTTTTTTTTTTTGTGGGTACAGCCACGGGTAAAATTAAATGAAATGTGGGCGGCTAGCGGGCAAGGAAGTGTAAAAAATGAAAGATTCATGGATGAAAATAATTGTCAGGACATTTCATGATGATGATCAGCTAATTTGACCGTGGTTGATCCACAGCCGGTTTGTTTTATTGTGAAGTGAGCTTCACCTCTGTTTATCTGCCCACAGATGTCACTAAGCAACACATATTAGACATTTAATGATATGTGTGTTTTAGCCAAAAATAAAGCCGTTAAAACATTCAGCCCGATTTGATCTCCAGTGGGCCGAACCAGTAAAATAAGAACAGAATAACCTATACATAATGACAACTCCAAATTTTTCTTTGTTTTAGTGCAAAAAAACCCATTCAATTATGAAATACTTACTTTTATAAACTATCCAAACCAAAAAGATGTGAACCTGAAAAAAATGAAATTTCCCAAGAAAAATAAGTGCAATTTTAACAATATTCTGCCTCAATTTTCATTTCTACATGTGCATTATGGATCAGATCTACAAAGACACTAAATACTGAGAAACAGGAAGAAATTATTAAATTGTGCTTAATTTTCTTTAGACATTTCAGGTTGTTCATATTTGTTCAGGTTATTCACATTTTATTGTTACAGGATAGTTTGTAAATGTAAATATTTTCATAATTTAATGTTATTTTTTGCACTAAAACAAAGACAAACATTTTAAGTTGTCATTATTTACTGACATAATATAATGTTTTGTTTTGTTTTTTTCACATCAAATTGAGAAGAAAATATGGACTCATTGTTTTTTGTCAGTTATTCTGCTGTTATTTTACTGTAGATCATTTTGGTCTGTATGTGGAACCTGAACTAAAATGAGTTTGACAGCACTTTGCAATCCCACGGGCCAGATTGGAACCTTTGGTGGGCCGCATTTGGCCCCTGGCCGCATGTTTGAGACCCCTGATGTGTGACGTGTGTTTAATTACAGGTCGGGTTGTGGGTCTAATGTATGCAGGTGGGGGGGGGTGCAGATTGGACATAAAAAAAAAAAAAACCGGCAGTGGGTCGGGTTGTGGTTCTCAGCTTTTCGGGTATGGGTTGTTTCTCCTACTTTTAACCTCCTTCACAATATCACTGATGTTTCCCTGCTTATCCTCCTCCCAGAAATGCCAGTGTACAGGACGCCTGTTACACAACATACTTCCTGATTGAATTCTTATTCTTATCATATCTTATCTTATCATATTAGACACTGTAAGTACTTTTTTTTTTCAAGTCTTTGGGGAGGCCCACGATAAACCACTTTGGTTTTGGCTTCCCTTGCATGTGTTTTACTGTTATTATTATTGTGTTTTTATTGTCTTGTATACATGCGAATGAACAATAAACAATAAACAATTCTAAAATTTGGCCCCTCATCTCAATGAATTGCGAGCACCTGTTTTTTCTTCTCAACTAAATCTGAAGGAAAACTGAAAACTTCAATATAGTTGCCTTTGTTTATTCAATGTACGCTGGGACACACAGCAGTGACACTTTGATGCGACCTCAGCCAGTGCTGACAAGTAAACCGGAAGGAAGGACACACAAAATGAGTCATTTCAAACTGTTTCAGGTCATGCGTCTTACCCCCAAAAATGTGCATAATGTGAAAGGCCCTGTTAGTCATGTTTGAGTTGTCCTTTCTGTCCTTTTTGGTTTGGTAACTAAACTTGTCTGGTATAACATACCAATGGATGCCACATGCTATAAAGTGGGGGGTGCGAACATACGGCCCGTGGGCCCAAACAGGCCCCCCAAAGGGTCTAATCTGGCCCATGGGATGAATTTGTGGTCTCAAATGGGTTGGACCACTAAAATATTATCATAATAACCTAGAAATAATGACTCTACATTTTTCTCTTAGTTTTAGTATAAAAAAAGTAAAACTACATGGAAATGTGTATGTTTACAAACTATCCTTTCACAAAAAATGTGAATAATCTGAACAAATATCAACAACCGGAAATGTCTTAAAAGAAATAAGTGCAATTTGACAATATTCTGCCTTTTACTAAATGTTTTGTGTTTTAGTAGATCCACTGTGATCTGTCCATTGTACTGCACATGTATAAATGTTAAATTGAGGCAGAATATTGCTAAATTGCACTTATTTTCTTCAGAAATTTCAGATTGTTCACGTCATTCCCATTTTTTGAAGGATAGTTTGTAGATGTAAACATTTTCATTGTGTAATTCTACTTTTTTTCACTCTGAAACATAGAGGAAACCAAGTTGACATCATTTATATCATCATGTTATTATTTTACTGGTCCGGCCACTACTAAAATGAGTTTGACGACTGTGCTCTAGACCGTATAGTCTGCAAATATTATTCACATTTTTTGAAGGCTAGTTTGAAGACGTAAACATTTTCTTGATGTAATTGTACTTTTTTCACTGTTGTTATTTTACTGGTCTTATCTGCTTGAGTTTATATTGGGCTGTATGTGGCCCCGAACTAAAATGCTGCTGCTTCTGTAGATAGATTCAGCTCATTTTAAGGTTCCAACTACATTGTAATCGCTGAAAAATTGAATCTGAAATTAACAACTTCTATTCTTCACTCACCCCCCCCCCCCTTTCCCTATCGCCCCTAACCAAGCTACACTGAACAAAAATATAAACGCACCACTTTTGTTTTTGCTCCCATTTTTCATGAGCTGAACTCAAAGATCTAAAACTTTTTCTATGACACAAAAGGCCTTTTCTCTCAAATATTGTTCATAAATTTGTCTAAATCTGTGTTAGTGAGCACTTCTCCTTTGTCCTTTGCTGAGATAATCCATCCACCTCACAGGTGTGGCATATCAAGATGCTGATTAGACAGCAGGATTATTGCACAGGTGTGACTTAGGCTGGCCACAATAAAAGGCCACTCTAAAATGTGCACTTTTACTGTATTGGGTGGTCCAGGGGGGTCAGAAAACCAGTCAGTATTTGGTGTGACCACCATTTTCCTCGCACAGTCTTCTTCATGAATTCTCTGAAACAGCTCTGGAGATGGCTTCTGGTAGAGAAATGAACATTCAATTCACAGGCAAAAGCTCTGGTGGAGATTCCTGAAGTCACATGACCAGTGCATATTCCCTCAAAACTTGTGACATCTGTGGTATTGTGCTGTGTGATAAAACTGCACATTTTGGAGTGGCCTTTTATTGTGGCCAGCCTAAGTCACACCTGTGCAATAATCCTGCTGTCTAATCAGCATCTGGATCTGCCACACCTGTGAGGTGGATGGATTATCTCAGCAAAGAAGAAGTGTTCACTAACACAAATTTAGACAGATTTGAACAATATTTGAGAGAAATAAACCTTGGTGTACACAGAAAAGTTTTAGATCTTTGAGTTCAGCTCATGACAAATGGGAGCAAAAACAAAAGTGGTGCGTTTATATTTTGTTCAGTGTATATTGTTAGTCGCTCTTTACATTTATCTTTTCATTGTAGTATGATGTTGTTGTTTGTCATTACTCTGTCGTTGTTGCTGTTTTTGGTTTGTTTATTTGTTTGATTTTCTTTTTGTTTATGTGTTGTTGTTGTTTTTCTGTCCACAATATCTTGCTAACTATCACTAATTTGAAAAAAAAAAAAAAAAAAAAAAATAGAAAAGCCATTACTGATGCTCTGCTATATGAGCTAAGACTGTCAGTCTATGCGAACTGCAATTAAAGTCTCAGTGAAACTGTATAAAAACACACAGACATTTACCTTTCTCAGGTGTACTATGTCTGTTACATTCCAAATTTTTAACATGTTACTGAAAATAGATTGAAACAAGCTGTATCGCTCTCTTCAGTCCAATAAGACCCAGGAAGGACAAATGTAATTGTAGCTGCATTGGTTTAATAAACGGCCACGTTTCATACTGATGTTTTTATGAAGATTTACTGTTAACACAACATCAGACAAACTCCAACGTAAAAATCCTAAAAAACACCGTGACAACGTTAGCGCCATAAACCGAATGCAGAGTCCCGTTTTCCCTTCCGAACATAGTCCGTAGCTGCTCTACCTCTTCGCGTGCTCTCCCAGAATCCTCTTCTCATGACCCTTTTATGACCTTTACATAACAAATTCTTACATAAAATGGATATTCTTTTTTAAACGGTACATGAAACAATATCTAATTTTTAAAGTACAAACTAAAATCATTTTAATCAAAATAAAATCATGAATTTAACACTTAATACTCTGTTAACACATAACACTGTACTCTCTAATGACCACACTGTCTCTTTACAGTAATGTCACCTTATATCTTAGCACTTGCCCTGAATCTAGAAAAAAATAAATCATTATATATTGCAGAAATCCCTGAATTCCTGATATGCTTTTAAAATATAGACCTTGGAGATGCCTTAGATATAGAAGCAGTCACATAAATGTACCTGAGCTGCTTTTAGTTACTAGGTTTACACAGATAATTGATTTCATGTTGCTTGAGGGTAGAACATTCATTGTGTTTAAAGGGTTTCTTCGCCTTGTGTAAAGTGCTTTGAGTTGAATGAGCTATAGAAAGAACTTGTTTTTTCTGTTTGTTTATGCTCTAGCCACACACACACACACACACACCCACACACACACACAGCACAGCATTTCCTTCTAATACCTCTGAATTGCAGTCAGCTCTTCCATGAGTGTAATGGTGATCATCAAAGACACCCTGATCTGCAGAAATCCCAGAACAATAGACCACAAGTACATTGGTCTTAATCAAGGTTGAATCGTCCTTGAAGTACGTCTGTGCCTTGTGGTAAAGCCCAAAAAAAAAAAAAAAATCTCCTACTCAATGTCAATAAATGTGCCACCATTACCCAAGTGGCTCTTAACAAGGTTTGCTACCACAGGCGCACACAAAAAAAGGCTATTCTCACACAGTCCAGAAAACCACCTCCAAATTCACCCAGTTCAGCTCTATACAGTATATCAGCCTCCCTGCAGCAGATGTCCAGAGCAGGCGTTTAAAATACACACACTAAGATGGAATGGAAAATGCAGAGTGATTGTGTTTCTGTCTGCAGACTCTGCCTTCCTCCCTCTTCATCACTGAGTGTTTTGCACTTTAACCGTCCTGAGGCAATTAATCTGGCTCCAGACAGGTGTCGGAGGTGTCGGAGGTGTCTGAGCCTTCACAGTGGGGGGACGGAGGGGGGGGGGGGGGGGGGGGGGACTATTTTCCCTCTTGCTTCCAGCTGGCACTTCAAGCACATCCTCCACTGCCTCACAGTGTGTGTGTGTTTATGTAACATCCAAGCCAGTCATTCTCAAATGTCTGACTGGAAACAGCGCTGCAGCATGTGCATGTGTTCTGTTTCCCCTGAAGTCACAATATCTGCAGGTTTAATAGCAGTTAATGTTGTAAAAGGCAGGGGCGTAGAATTACGTATGGACACTAGGGACACCAATATCCATCCACTACTGTAGTCCCTATCAATCCAATCGCTGTCCGTAGTGTTAAGGCAATGATTCTGGCACACAAAGAGTTAACAGTCGGTCTCTGCTAGAAGTCCCGCCTCTAACATAAATATCGTTCTCTGATTGGCTCTTTGGTTTTGCTAACGTACATGTGATTGGCCGTCCCCGCTGTCACTCCATCTACTTGTAAAAGGAACCTGTTAGTTGGACCGCTAACATAAGTTTTCAATAGTTTGTATTTGTTCTGCCTGGTCACATCAGCTAGACGGATTTGAATATCAGTAGAGTCATTTACCGTGGGCGACACGGTGGTGCAGTGGTTAGCACTCGTGCCTCACAGTAACAAGGTCCTGGGTTCGATTCCAACACCAGTCAATGGGGGGTGGGACCTTTCTGTGTGGAGTTTGCATGTCTCCCCGTGTCTGCGTGGGTTCTCTCCGGTACTCCGGCTTCCTCCCACCATCCAAACACATGCACTAATAGGTTAATTGGTTAATCTAAATTGCCCATAGGTGTGAATGTGACAGTGATTGTTGTCTCTATATGTTCAGCCCTGCGATGAACTGGAGACTTGTCCAGGGTACCCCGCCTTCGCCCCTATATAGCTGGGATAGACCCCCGTGACCCTAGTGAGGATAAAGCGGGTTCAGAAAATGAATGAATGAATGGAGTCATTTGCATGTACATTTGGACATGTGTTGTTTGTGTGTGCACATGCACCTGTACGTGTGGACTTGGTAATTAGGATTTGAAGAATGTCAAAGTAAAGAAACTGGACATAGACAATTCTTTAGGAGTCAAAGTGTAAGTTAGTTCAAGGGTCTAGAACTGTAGAGGCTCAACACAGATACTGAATAAAAGACACTATTTAATCCTAAACAGATACACTTTTTTTTTTAAGTTATTTTACTTATTATTTTCATGTATTTCTATGGAAGAGCAACTGTTTAAAAAACAAATAAAATTTGTGTGGAAAATACAATAAAACCTCAGATTGTAAATGTGATTCTAGATGTGATTTTATGCATATTTTTGGGAATAAATTACATGATAATTGAAAGTAAAGCCTTTTTTGTTCAGGCAATAATTGTACGATCAAACTGTATGATCATTGTGTCCAGAATCTGTTCATATGTCATGAATCAACATATTTATGTCAGGTGACAAACGGTAGAGAGGAGGGAGGAGGTAGAGGAGGAGAAGAAGGAGGAGGTAGAGGAGGAGAAGAAGGAGGAGGTAGAGGAGGAGAGGCTGCAAATTCTCAGGTGAGGTTCAATAACTAGAGGCACTTGAAGAACGCAGACCTCCGCCAGGGCAGATTAGTGCCCCCCCACCCTACCCCCAATCATCACCAAAATTTAATCATTTGATCCTTGTGCCACTATCAGCATTTCCTGAAATTTTCATCCAAATCCGTCCATAATTTTTTGAGTTATCTTGCACACAGACAGACAGACAAACCAACGCTGACAAAAACAAAACCTCCTTGGCGGAGGTAATAATGCATATGTTCGACATGAGAATAACTGCAGAATGCATTAAATTCTTGTATTGTCCAGATATGCATTATAAACATGTCAGTTACTGAATATTTTTTTCTGACTATGATTGTTTGCTTGTTTGATCAGCTCTACATGACATGAAATTATAATTGCAAATGCAAATAATCATCACCTTTCAGGAGTTCTGCCATGGAGCACTTTAGTGTCCCCACCAATGTCAGAATCAAACCTGCTGCCTTGGTAAAAGGCAACATTCAAGCATCATTTTGTACTTGAATTTGTGTCGGATTCTTTGTTGCGACTGGAGTTCATTCAACATGACAAGTGGGTGTACCAGTGGGGACTGGGGGTCACTGACGCCACTTAAATAAGCTTTTTGTACATATGGTAATTTTTCAGTTTACAAGGACAATTTAAAGTAAAAAAAAAAAAAAAAGTGTGATTTTAGGCAAAGACACCTCAGAGGCCTAATCTCTCATCTCACATGACAGACACCATCACTCACCAAAACAGCTGATACCTCAGCACATTGACCTTATTTCTTCAAGAACGTGCTTAAAAAGTTCTGAAAGATAGTTCTGGAAGAGGTGAATATCACTGACAGATTGAGGAGAGAGAGTGTTATGATGATGTAACTTTGCAACTTTCAGGTGTGTAGTCTTTGTGTTTCCAGATCTTCAGTCAGATACTCCAAGTTTTACTCCCAAATGCATCTTTTAAATCATTTTGTTTAAATGACTAAGAATGAAAATACATGTCTCTCACCTCTGAAATCTTTTTTTTTTTTTTTTTACCTGTAATAAGGTCCCATTTTGGCTCTCTAAGGGTTGACATGGTAAGGTGGTAAAGCCAGGCCTCAAATACACACCGATTTAGAAAAAAAAAGTCAGATAGATTTCTGGTGTCTATCATGTAATGTGTTCTTAATGAAGCATAATGTTTATTTCTACAAGTTTAATTCATTTACCACAGTAATCCAGGAGTTACGACACTTTGTCCCTTTCAGTCACTGCAGGTGTATGTCTGACTTTTTCAGTGAGACTGTCATTTCTAGAAACTTTGAAGTTGTGCACACCATAAAAGCAGTGATAACAACTGAATGGTTCATTTCTTCTGAAACCTTAAGGTGTTTCACACCTGCATTTCGTTCTGATTCAGGGAGTAATCTATTACAATGTGTTACACTGTTGCGCCTCACCTTGTTTCGGTTGGTGCCCATGCACATGGAAACAGGTGGAAGCAACGTTCCTTCATGCACTACCTGAAAATCTTGAATACTTATCTTGAGTTTTCATGTGTGTTATCGAGCATTTCAATTCATTGCTCATCTTCCCCAAATTCCAATGAGGCATTCTATCTCTTCCTCCGTCCAAACTGCTCCTCGACCCATTTTCTCCATTTGTTTATCCGGCAGCTGACGAAAGGTACGAAGCTCATTAAGCTCATTAGCCTACTGTTGATTTACATCAGGCAGTAGGGGTGTGTACTGGCAAGAATCTGGCGATACGATACAAATCACAATACAGGATCACAATACGATATCATAGATATATCATGATACTGTTAAAAGGCAGTTTTTTGGGGGGTTTTGGTTTCTTTTTAAAAGATTATTCTTGGAATTACAGCAGAAATCTGCACAAATACTAAATCCATTTTATTTGATCACAACAGGATCTAATACTATATCACAAAATTCTCCTGTGTTCCAAACATACATTTTATTTTACAGACATTCCAGTTTAAGATCCTGTTCAAATGTTCATATTCTATTAATTCATTACTAACATCATACCATTATTTTTGTGCAATCCCAAAAAGGAACTAACAGCTGCCTCTCAGACAGTAAACAGTGTTTTTTAGGATGCTTCAGGTAACAATCATTCAATAAAACAATGTTAAACAATAATAAAGAAAATATAAGCAATAAAGAAAAACAAAAAACAAAAATGAACCTCTGCCATATCTGCATTTAAATAAATACCTAAAATATCGATACAGTACTTTTTAGTATCGACACAGTATCATGAGATAATAATATTGCGATATATTGCAGAACCAGTATTTTCTTACACCCCGATCAGGCAGTGGCACTTTTTTGACAGAGCTGCTCTGCTTGGTGGTAATTTGTTTGACATTGCAGCGTATCATACGCAGAGTGGTAGAGTAACTGGGAGTTGTCTATTTCTATCACTGTGGTCCTGTTCACACTGTAAACGAAACGCCCTGTGGAGCGATTGCACCCGAGCTCAGACCACCTCTTACAAACGGTCTCAGTTTGGTTGTTTTGTTCCGGAACAGAGCGCGATTACTGCTTCACAGTTGTCCAATCGAACTGAGCCAACTGGTTCCAACATAGTGGAAATGTGGCATAGAGGAATTAGTAAGGAGTCTTTAGTTTCACTTGACTGCATGCCCCCACCCCCAAACCAGGCCCGGCATCATCTGTTATTATTATTTGTACATACTGTACATGTTATATTTTCTGTTGCAGAGATGGAAATATAAAAGACAGTTAATGCAAACACACCCGTTTGTACTCTTGTTATTCCCTCAAGAGAATCAATAAAGGAATCGAATCGATAAGCAAAATCGATAATGGAATCAGAATTGTTAAATTCTTATGGATTCCCATCCCTACTCCCTGGTCTGTTCAGTTCTGGTCTGGTCTGGTCTGGACCCGGCTGTGCTCCCCCTCCACTGGCTTCGTCTGTTCTTTTGTTTATTCAGTTTTGGTTTTGTTTGAGTTTATTTGTGTTTTGGTTTAATAAATTACTGATGAAGGCTTTACCACCTTGTCCGTCTCCATCTTTGTCACAGTTTAAGAACTGGGCTGTGACACAGAACTTTTAAGCACTAATATTGGCCCGAAATTTGTGGACCATATCCAAGTGGATGGATAGCTCAGTACGAACCACTACAGCCTATGAGGCAGGAGACAGGGTTGGTTTCCCGGCAAAAGCCACAGTTAGATTATTTCCAACATTTCGAAGTGGGGGCCACGGTGCAGAGGACGCCTGTAGGTAAATCCATCATTGTGTCAAAACCTTATTTACAAAGTAACTAGCAATTAAATCTGTCAGGCAAAAGTAAACCTGCTTATTCAACAGAAATTAAACATTTCCGATCAGTCGATGCTTTTGGTCACCAAGGGCTGTCTGGGTCTTTAAGGGGGTTTACTTCCAGGTTTTAAAACTCATTTCTTCTTTTCTTTCCCTTTTGCTTTCCAAACTGGATTGTCACCAGATTCTTCTATTCGTAGCTAACTTCCATTTTCTTTTATATCTTTTATTCTGTATTTTTTTGTTGCACTCTGTCCTCCTTTTGCTCATGACTGTAATATTTCTACTTGTATTTAATATGTCTGCTTTTGGTCTCTGGGGACAGGTTTCTTGCTCTGCTGCTTGCTGTCAAGACAGTTAACAGTAATTATTTGTGCCAGTGTAACCTAGCTTGTGCTGCTGTACGCACTTAAGGGATCATTTCTGTAACACTGTTCTTTTACCACGTTTAAATCATCAGATCCCTGTTAATATGAACTATTTTAACTGCTGGTTATGAATGTGTTCACGCTTTGTCCTGATGTCCACAGCAAAGTTTATTCTTCACAGAAGATAGTGCGATGGTACACCATGAAAACTAAATACAACAGAAAATTAAACAAGGTTTTTACTTAAACGTTATTCTTACACAACAGTTTTCTGTTAACATAAATTAACAAGTCGTTATTACCGTGTTCGCCTGGATAACCAACAGCCAATCAGCTTCATTATCCCAAAAGGGGGTGTGGCCACAATAAAACAAAATGGAAAGAAAATCCAGCAGAAACCAAAATTTTAAAAAAAAATCTAAATACTGACACCGTCACTAACACCATGTGTGAAGGTTCTCTTGCTAAATGTCTCTGGTTTCAGGTTTTAGTGCATTACTTACTTCTATGCCGTTCTATTTTGACAGAGGGTACAGAAGATAGAAGTCAGAGGAACTCTTTGATATCTGACATTGTCAACGTTACCCATGTGGTGCTGTTAATATGCAAAAACTGAAAAAGGATGAAGCTGTGGATTGAGATAACAGAGCATTAGGGTTCTAACCATATACAGGGTGGGGAAGCAAAATGTACATATTTTCAGGCAGGGATGAAAGGACAGTGTATGACCAACTAGTTTATTTGAAAGTCATGAGAATTTATTTGCCACCAAGAAAATTTCCATAATAGAAAATGTTTTATTCTCTGTGTCCTCCTTCTTTCTCAATAACTGCCTTCACACGCTTCCTGAAACTTGCGCAAGTGTTCCTCAAATGTTCGGGTGACAACTTCTCCCATTCCTCTTTAATAGTATCTTCCAGACTTTCTGGTAATAGTTTTGCTCATAGTCATTCTCTTCTTTCCATTATAAACAGTCTTTAAGGACACTCCAACTATTTTTGAATCTCCTTTGGTGTGACGAGTGCAATTCAACAAATCACACACTCTTTGACGTTTGCTTTCCTGATTACTCATATGGGCAAAGTTTCTGAAAGGTATGGATATAGTGTTAGGTATGATTATGACATCAATATATGTTTGGGTTCAAAACAATTGACGTAGTGCCTGCTGAGAAAAACAACTAAATGTTCATTGTAAATTTTGCTTCCCCACCCTGTACAAACATTAGTTTGGCATGCACCTTGTTTTTTGGACATGGTTCACACTACAGCGCATTAGATCAGATTAGATTAGATAGAACTTTATTGATCCTTTTGGACAGAGCCCTCAGGAAATTGAGGTTTCAATAGCGGCACAACACCAAATATACATTCAAGAAATACCGCAAGAAAAAAGCAATACGCTAACTATGAGAAACAGTACTGAAAAATTGCAATTGCACATTGGAAAGCACTAGTAGAAACAAGTGGCAAAGTAGTAGTAATAATAATAATAATACTAAGTAGCTTATGTTGTTATAATATTTTATTATGCACTCTATGTATATATATATATATATATATATATATATATAATATATGTAAGGGCAGAGACTGCGATCTGGAAGGATCGCAATTCTACCAGTAGAAACTCCGATCGTAGTCTCTACCGGTAGAAACTCCGATCCCACCAGTAGAAGGGTTAGGGTTAGGGTTAGGAGTTAGGGTTAGGGTTCGGATTGGAGTTTCTACCAGTAGAGACTCTGATCGGAGTTTCTACTGGTAGAGACTACAATCAGAGTCTCTACTGGTAGAATCGCCCGATCCTACCAGATCGCAGTCTCTACCCTGACATATATATAGTCACAGAATAAAAGTACTAGTCGAAACAAGTGGCAAAGTAATAATAATAATAATAATAATAATAATAATAATAAGTAGCATATTTTGTTAGAATATTTTAGTATGCACAATGTGTATATGTATATATAGGTTAATAATCACAGAATAAAAGTACTAGTAGAAACAAGTGACAAAGTATGAATGAATGAATGAATTTATTTTGGTTTTACATCAATCATTGTACTCAGTACATCAATTGTAATAAACATAAAAACCAAAAAGGAATAGGCTAGAAGCAAAAGCTTATTTTTTTGCCTATCCTTTTCAACTAATATACTTCTTACATCAACTTAAGTGTGTACAGCATCGAGCATTCACACCAGAATAATAACAACTAAAGAAATAAGAAAAAGTCAACAACAAAAACACATCTACCATCTCAATTCAATATTTCTGAATAATTTAAACTTAAAGTACTCTTCTTTATTATTATTAATTTTTTAAAACTTCACCAAAGGAGTGGATAACTTAAATGCATTATAAGGTCCATTCCATAATTCCACACCCACAGTCCCAGTCCATCTAGACTTCACATCTGCCCCCACTCTAATCCACTCACACATATCAAAATCTCTGAAATTCGTATTACTCTCTCTTAATTCCAAGAAACCACGCCTGATCTTTGCGACAATACTATTTTTATCCTTCATGTTCCATATACCTATGTAGAAGCAATTCTTTAGACCTCTTTTAAATACATTTATGTTTGTACTTTCCCTTATCTCCTGTATAGATTGTTCCACAAAGTCACTCCACAAAGTAATCAAAGTAATAATAATAATAATAATAATAATAATAATAAGTAGCATATTTTGTTATAATATAATATTTTAGTATGCACAACATGTATATGTATATATAGGTTCATAATCACAGAATAATAATACTAGTAGAAACAAGTGGCAAAGTAGTAGTAATAATAATAAGTAGCATATTTTGTTATATAATATTTTAGTATGTACAATGTTTATATGTATATATAGGTTAATAATCACAGAATAAACGTACTAATAGAAACAAGTGGCAAAGTTGTACAACACAGTAAAATGCAGGGAAAGCAACAAAAACTCCAAATGCAAACACATTACAATACATAGTTTATTTAATTTATTTGAACACAAAGGAGTACAACTGACTTTTTTTTCTTGTACCTTTAAGGACAGACCGGTAACAGAAACAGAGCAGAAATAAATGAAAGCTAATGAGCAAGATGTATGGAATAAGGAATAAACACTGTCAGACTGCGGAATTTCAGAATGGGAAAACAAGTAAATATGATATTCAGTTTTAAAGAATACACGGACCGGACCCAGACGCACACACACTAAACCAAAACACAACACACATGTTCATGTCAGATGAGCTGATTTTAGCCTCTGACAGTGAGAGAAGCAAACACTGACCCAGCAACACAACACACTGAAGCATCTGCATCGGCCGTCATCTCTGTTCCATTCATCAAATACAGTCACTAATCTGGACACTCACAGTATTATTTTATCCATGATTCAGACCAGAGCTAACGTTCATTAAAAGCAGCTCCTCCTTACTAATGCAGTATACAGATGTAGAAGCCACATAACGCTGTGGAAATAAAGCTACCACTTACCTGAGACATTCAAAGCCTCTGTGAATGCAGTTCCGTTTCTATTCTTGTTAAATCCATAAAGCTTTCTAAACTTCATGGTCTGAACCAGTGGCGGCTGCTCGTCTTTCACAGAGGGAAGCTCATTGTCGGCTTACATCAAAAAAATTGTCAAGTTATTTAAACATAAATTCGGCCCTCCATTCCTTTTTAGAAAATGCTCAGTGACTTTATCGTACCAGTAGGCGTCTTTTCCAGGGACTGGACCAGTGTCCTGTCAGCGTCCAGCAGAGCTGGGCTGTTCAGACGGCCTTGGCCCATTGTGTTCATGGTGGAGGACTGGAGCCTTTTAAACAAGAGAAGCTCCATTCTACACCTGCACATGGAGCTGCAGTCCAGTATGACTGATTTAATGATCTACAAAATTATATTAAACTCGAACAAGAAATGATTCAGTTATGGAACTGAAACAAGAAAACGTTGAAATTATGTTAAATTGAAACAAGGAAGTACAATGAGTGTGTTTTATTTACAGTGCAAGAAAATGAACAAGTGATTTTGTAGTGGTTTCTCTCTCGATTTCACAGCAGAATGTGCGACGGTATTAACTGAACTGTGTCAGTGAAGGAGGAGATCTGAAAACAGCTGTCAATCAAACAGGATTCAGCCTTTCGACTGATCCTCCAATCAGCACATGGAAGCCCGGCGTCCAGCCCAGCAGAGCTCCGCCCACAGCTCCATTCACCCCCCAGACGCTCAGCGTCTGGGGGCGGGACAACATGGTGGCATTTATCCAATTACCGTCCAGTTTAGAGGCAATGAAAAAACCAGTTCCACTCAGTCCCATTGAAGTGCATGGACGCTGAGCGTCTACGGACAAATGCACTGAGCAGAGATGGAGGAGAAAACAGAGACACGGGAATGGAGGAGAAGTGAACAACATCCAGTCTGTGATTTGTGATAAAGCTGATTCTGAACAAACTCGTCTGTGAGATGAACGTGTTCGAACACATTTGGAGTCAATGAAATGTCAACACAACCGAACAAATTTAACCATTTAATTATCATAATTTTAGGGGAAGCTGAGCTTCCACTGCAGTCTGAGAGAAATCACCTCTGGTCTGAACCTGACAGGATGTTATTTCAGACCATTGTCAAAAACATGCAGGCTTCAACGAAAACACCTCATAAATGGTTCATTTCCATGACATATGTGGACATGTACACTAATAGGGGTGGCCACGGCTCAGATGGTGGAGTAGGTCGTCCAATAATCGAAGGGTTGGTGGTTCGAATCCCGCTCTGTCCTAGTCATGTGCTGTTGTGTCCTTGGGCAAGACACTTCACCGTCCTTGCCTCCAGTTTTGCTGCTCACACTGGTGTATGACTGTTCGGTGGTGGTCAGAGGGGCTGTAAGCCACGCCTCCCTCAGTCTGCCCCAGGTTTACCACCACCAGAGTGTGAATGTGAGAGCGAATGAATAATGGATCCACTGTACGCACTTTGAGTATGTGTTCATAGAAAAGCGTTACATAAACCTAATCATTATCATTACAGCACACTGTAAACAAGTATTACCTACGAGACTGTTTGTTGTCAACACCTCTTACCTCGCTCATCTGCATTTCAGGGTTCCCGCAGGTTCTTAAAAAGTCTTCAAAGTCTTGAATTTACAAATCTGCATTTAATACCTTAAAGAAATCTTTAAAAGGTAATAAATTTGATATGGTAGGTCTTATGTTATGTTGCCATAAACTTGTTCAGTGTACTGTATTTAAATGTGTCGGGGAACTTTAGTGTACTCAGTTCCTTCTGTTTAAAACCAACAATTTATATTGAGATTACAAACCAATTATTGCTAACTTTGCAAGTGAGAAACTTGGAATGACTCGGAGGCATTGGAGTAAATAAATACATTTTTCCAAATTCCAGGAATCAGGAATTTTTACCAATATGGTCATGAAATAGAGCAGCAACCGATTAATCGATTAGGTGCTTGAAGCGAATGCAAAAATTCACGATTCGATTAATTGACTCAAATTGATCGAAGGGAAATGTTCTATTGCAGTTGTCCTGAGTTGAAGCTTCTTTGTGCGTCACAATAAGCGTCCGTGTGAAACACAACAGTGGAACCACTGTTTAACAGCACAGGAATGAAGGAAACAAATCTTTGATTCAGGAGAATTGTGGCTGAATGATTTTTTGGATCACTTTGAGTCGATTAATCGGTTGCAGCTCTACTGTGAAATTTTAAGCTCTGTTTTGAGTAGTCTTAAAAAGGTCTTAAAAAGTCTTGTAAGTGTTTATTGGGTGAAAATCTGTAGCGATTAACCCTAAATATGGTCGAAATGACCATCTGGTAAAGAAATGACCAATTCCACGGCAAAAGCCCAGACTGACACCCAGACATAATCATTCATGTATTATACTTTAATGGAAATGAGATCCAAAATCGCAGTTTGAATGCCACATCTTTAACGCTGAACAGTATGAGTGTGACACTTGTTTGTTCACAGTGTATTTTAGACTTACCCAGGAGCTGATCTGGAAACAACCAGATAAAATAAAAATACACAATCTTGCCAAACTTCATTCCATATGCATGAACACAGCCAGCGGCAGTAATTTACCGCCACCCACTGGATTGGAGTGTTTCTACACTTGCCTGAACGGCTGCAGTGTGTCTGTGTCAGTCTGAATGAAAAGATGTATCTGTCGTATTCGTCATGTCTATGGAACCGTGAAGCCTGGATCCAGCAGAGGGTAAACCCGCCGTTTATGCTCGCATTCTCTCATTTTCAACCCAAGTCGTTGTTATGGCCGAAATCATGTTGAATTGCAACCACATAATGGATGCTATAGTTTCCCTGAGTGTTGAAAACTGACATTCTATGTGTGACATATTCATATGTGATGAGTTGTGAGAGAGTGTGTGCAACATAAACTTTGGTGTTTGCCACAGGGCTTATTCTCTCCAATATCCAAAAGCCATTTGGAACCAGGCCACGCTGAGTTAGCCTCAAAATTATGCCAACAACCTGGCACACTTAATAAAAAAGCTCTGACAAACAAGAAACTTTCCTTAAAAAGAAAATAAAACCAAAAAGACAAAATGCAAGAAAAAAAAAAAGCACATACACACTCAATAAGGAAGGTGGAAGATGTTTTCCAGCAGCACAAACACTGGAGATAGAAGCAGAGGATGGAGAGTGGAATAAAGAACCAACATTATTGAAAAAACCAAGGACAGAAGACGAGCATACGGGGACGGGGAAGCAGAGGAGGAGGGACGGTGCACTGACGAGGACAGAAGAGCTGAAAGACAAGGGAAAACAAAGGGTTAACAAGCACCACAATAACCTTTAGTGATATCTGTTCATACACTCCATCTACACCAGGGGTCTCAAACATGTGGCCCGGGGGCCAAATGCAGCCCGCCAAAGGTTCCACGGGATGAATTTGCAAAGTGCGAAAATTACACTTAAGATATGAACAATCAAGGATGTCGAAGTCGTTTTTGTTCAGGTTCCACATACAGATCAATGGGATCTCAACTAAAATAACAGCATAATAACCTATAAATAATGACTCCAAATTTTCTTAGTTTAATGTGAAAAACATACTATTACATTACATCTATAAATAAGTAATGACAATTCCAAATTTTTCTTTGTTTTAGTGTAAAACTTACATGAAATGATGATAATACTAACATTTACAGACTATCCTTCAACAATAAAATGCGAAAAACCTGAAATTTTGAAAGTGAAATTTTAACATTATTCTTCCTATTATTAAATATTGTGTGCCTTTGTAGATCCGATCCGTAATATGCATGTATAAATGAAAAGTTGAGGTATAATACTGTTAAAATCACACTTATTTTTCTCAAGAAATTTCCGTTTTTTCAGGTTATTCACATAATTTTTTGCAAATGTACATATTTTTAAAATTTAATTTTGATTGCACTGAAACAAAGCTAAAAATCTGGAGTCATCATTATTTACAGGTTATTATGCTACTGTTTTACTGGTCCGGCCCACTGGAGATCAATTTGGGCTTAATGCGGCCCCTGAACTAAAATGAGTTTGACACCCCTGATCTACACTGTAAGACCGGATAAGTTGAGTTTACTTCAAAAAAATTGAGTAAACCGGTTGCCTTAAAAAATTTAAGTAATGAGTAATGCAAACTTGAGTCTATGACACTTAAATGCTTGATTTGAATGGAATTATTATTTTAAGTACAACACACTAAATGCCAAGTTAATTTAACTCAAAATAAGTTGCAATGTCAGTTGTTTTGTATAATCATTAGACTTAATATCATCAGTTCATTGGACTCAATTCCAAGTTGATTTAAATTAAAATCTTTTGGAATATAAATTACTTTGTGTATTTATTCAACTTAATATATTGTAGTGTGGATGGAACTTAGACAGGAAGTTAACTGAATGTAATTTGCCAGAACAGGAAGTGCCTTTAATTTGGCAAAGCATTAAGATTTATACTGAAAAAGAACAATTTTAGCTGAACAGTAAATCCATAGTTCTTCCTCTGGCTCTGACTCATGGTGCAGCTCTACAAAAATAATAAAACAAACACAAAAAGACCAATAAACACTGACATACACACATTCAGTCAAATTAACACTAACACCACAACCCCGTTGAACCCCTGCACAGAAAAAGAACACATTATCAACTAGAAAAGCACTCAGAGAGCGCAGACCTCTACCAAGGCAGATCAGTGCCCCCACCCCCCTACCCCCATCTCCACCAAAATGTAATCATTTGTTCCTTGTGCCACTATCAACATTTCCTGAAATTTTCATCCAAATCTGTCCAGAACTTTTTCAGTTATCTTGCACATGGACAGACAGACAAACCAGTGCCGGCAAAACATAACCTCCTTGGCGGAGGTAATAACATGCCCAATACCCACAATGCAATGCGGAAATAAAAAGGTGTGGTCATGACTAAAACTGAGTGATTTAAACCCTTTCATGCACAGTGGTCACTCCAGTGGACAGTTACTCTACAGCTTTACTCTTGTATATTCATGGGTTTTGTTGTTTAGTTCCATATCAGCCAACACAGTGGACACTTATGCATCATCTCATAAACTGCAATTCATACCATTATTGTAACTTTGCTGTTCTTGGTTGGTTCTTGAGTGGAAATCAATTGTTAATATTTATTTTTTGCATATTATCTCCATGAAGTGAGTAATAACTAGTATTAGAATATGTTAAAATGTGAGAAAACATCAGATTAGCTGCATTAAACATGGTTTCATTTCACTGTTTTTATATCACTTTATGATATTGGGTTTTAAATACATGTTTCTTTGCTTCAAGAATAAAATTCATGGTGTAGCTGAGTGGACATTTTTGTAACTCCATGAAAAACAGGTTGATTTAAAATAAAAATCAATCACATTGTTTTTTTGTTTTTTTTTTCATGCCTAAAAAAGAATAAAAACACTCAGGAAAAAAACTCTTGATTAAGGTTCTCATAATTCATGCATGAAAGGGTTAAATCCATTCAACTTAAACTTTTTTGAAATTTCAACTATGTCTACAAATTAGCAGAATATACAGGGTGGGGAAGCAAAATTTACAATATTTTGAGGCAGGGATTGAAAGACAGTGTATGACCAATTAGTTTATTGAAAGTCATGAGAATTTATTTGCCACAAGAAAATTTCCATAATAGAAAATGTTTTTATTCTATGTGTCCCCCTTCTTTCTCAATAACTGCCTTCACACGCTTCCTGAAACTTGCGCAAGTGTTCCTCAAATATTGGGGTGACAACTTCTCCCATTCTTCTTTAATAGTATCTTCCAGACTTTCTTGTAATAGTTTTGCTCATAGTCATTCTCTTCTTTCCATTATAAACAGTCTTTATGGACACTCCAACTATTTTTGAAATCTCCTTTGGTGTGACGAGTGCATTCAGCAAATCACACACTCTTTGACGTTTGCTTTCCTGATTACTCATATGGGCAAAAGTTTCTGAAAAGGTATGGATAATAGTGTTAGGTATGATTATGACATCAATATATGTTTGGTTTCAAAACAACTGACGTAGTGCCTGCTGAGAAAAAACAACTAAATGTTCATTGTACATTTGGCTTCCCCACCCTGTACTTAACATTTTATAGTAATGGAGTAAAACTGAAACCATTGAAGAACATTGTAATTAAAGCATTTTAGTAAATACAAAGTCTGGGCTTACAGTGTTTTCTGTCCCTCTCCAGAAAAAACGAAAAGGAAACAGACACGAGCCCCAGGCAAACAGAAGCCCTGATCAGTTTAATAACTAATACCACGGGCCAACAGTACACTTGTTAGGGTTACATTCATATGTTCCGCTGGTGCAAAAATCCCATTAGTAAAGGGTCCATTTGTGGATTGCAGTGAGTGAATTTATTATTTAGTAAACTTTTGACTTCTCTCTTGACCCATATTACAATTACACAAGTATAGCGCTCACAGATGTCCTAATTAAGGGCACGATTTGTGCGCTAGATACAGTCAGTACAATCCAATTATTACATACTTACAATAGTAGATTTAATGTAACATTATTAATGTTTTACATGTCAACAGTTGCATTCTCAGGAGTTTAGAGATTAGTGACAGTTTCAGTATAATGAAAAAATGCATGAAAATACAGAAAATCCACATTACTGTGTTCACATTTTGATGATGCAAGGATAGTGTACACATCTGACTGAACAATTACAATGCCCAGTATGTTAGCATACCGTATCTATGCTGTTTGTGATGAATATTAATTAAACCAACTAGCAGTGTGTTAAGTAGTGTGTTAATGCATCACATAAGCCGACACGTTCACATTGTAGTAGCGTCAGTGTTTAAAAAGTACCTGAAATTGGTTGTGTTTAATATAAAAAGGTACATAGAAAGATAATAAAATATAAAAGATGGGTTAATAGAGGGTCTGCATGTGATGTCACTGCTAGCGGAAGTCACCGCGGTTCCGCCCACTGAGTGGCAGAAAGAGGGAGATGAGTGACAGCGTTGGCTTCAATACTGTCTAAACTGAAGAACAATATTTAATAAAAAATGGGGCAGAGCTGTTGTGAGACTGATTGTATGAACAGGTTCTGAAAGCAGTGGGAGCTATCGTTTTACAGACACCGAAAGACAAAGAAAAGAGAAGGAGATGGATCCACAAATCCAGGAAACCAAACCTAGATCTGTGGATCCTGTTTGGTGTCAGCTAACATTCATTTATGAGAATCAGAATCAGAATAGCCTTTATTATCATTCGACAGCACAGAGTACATCAAACGAAATTACGACCGATGATTAGGGACATCGAGGCCACTGCAACTTCGGTCACACCGCCACAGAACCCTTTTCTTCGAAATTTGCAGTCAAGAACAGAGGATAATGCAAGCACAAATATAAGACATCATACATTATGCTGTATTTTTGGGTCAAATCAGACCTTAAATGATGTATTGTTTGGCAAACGTTCCTTCTTAGTGCAGCTCTTGGTTTCATGATCAGATCTTTCATGGTTTTTGTCTTCATTTTGTGATTGTGAACCTTGTGCTCCTACATGATTAGTAAACTAACTGAAACTGAGGCCAACCTAGTTTTACAAATACGGGGGAACTGGAGAATAAAGCTACGACGGAGTATTAGGACCACAGAAGAAAAGAAAACACTGGTCACTATGAGTATAAAGTCATAAAATATCGTAATTTTATGAGAATAAAGTCGAATACAAAAAGAATCACAATGTTATGAGAATAAAGTCGAAGTTATAAAAAAAATCATAATTTAACAAAAATGTCATTCATTTATGAGATTAAAGTCGTCATATTCCGACAATAAAGCCATAATATTACAAGAATAATGTCGTAATTTAAAAACAGGTGGTGTAAATCTCCTAATTTCCCAGAATCCAGTGGTGCCCTGCTGGTCCACAGCAGTAGTATCTGTGTTGGATAAAGGACTGGATCTGAACTAGACTCAGTAAATCTGCTCAGTCCCAGTAGATCATGCATATATTCACTGGGGTCAGTCCACGCTCTACTAGAAATGACCTTTGGATCAGCTGGTTCTGGGCCCTAGTTTTGGACCCTTTGGATCAGCTGGTTCTGGGCCCTAGTTTTGGACCCTTTGGATCAGCTGGTTCTGGGTCCTAGTTTTGGACCCTTTGGATCAGCTGGTTCTGGACCCTAGTTTTGGACCCTTTGGATCAGCTGGTTCTGGGTCCTAGTTTTGGACTCTTTGGATCAGCTGGTTCTGGGCCCTAGTTTTAGACCCTTTGGATCAGCTGGTTCTGGGCCCTAGTTTTGGAGCCTTTGGATCAGCTGGTTTTGGGCCCTAGTTTTGGAGCCTTTGGATCAGCTGGTTCTGGGCCCTAGTTTTGGAGCCTTTGGATCAGCTGGTTCTGGGCCCTAGTTTTGGAGCCTTTGGATCAGCTGGTTCTGGGCCCTTGTTTTGGACCCTTTGGATCAGCTGGTTCTGGGCCCTAGTTTTGGAGCCTTTGGATCAGCTGGTTCTGGGCCCTAGTTTTGGAGCCTTTGGATCAGCTGGTTCTGGGCCCTAGTTTTGGAGCCTTTGGATCAGCTGGTTCTGGTCCTAGTTTTGGAGCCTTTGGATCAGCTGGTTCTGGTCCTAGTTTTGGAGCCTTTGGATCAGCTGGTTCTGGGCCCTAGTTTTGGACCCTTTGGATCAGCTGGTTCTGGTCCTAGTTTTGGACCCTGGTTGTCAGTCCTGATGAAACCATGTATATTTGTTTCAGGTCCAAATAGCGCTGATCCCCTCCCCCCTGGATCAGGTCTGGATCCTCCATGTGTGTCCACATGTCAGTGTTCATGGACCACTTGTTCTTGGTAGCTGGTACAGATCCATGTCCAGTCCAACTGTCCTTCATTTAATTTCAGATTTCACATTTTCCCTTTTCTCTGCCTGTGTTTACTGCTATACTCCGTCATGTTGAGCAGGTTGGTTTAAAACACTCAGTCTGACTGAGAGGGGCGTGGCCTGGGGGGGGAAGTGACGTATGTGCATATTCTCTATAGATGACAATGTTAAAGTCATTCCTCATAAAGAGCAATAAAAAAAAACAAAAAACTGTTCAACTAAATGGATCCATATGCAAATTCCTTAGAATAACAGTAATGCACATGGGTTTGTGTGCAAATGCTCCACATGGCAGTGGTCAATCTTTGTCAAAAAGTGGATTCAGGCAGTATTTTCAGCTGACCGTAGGACTGTTTTAGGGTCACTGCTGATGCTGTGGGGGTAATTATTATTAATATTATCAGGGCCTTTATTTCGTTGGTCAAACATACGTATGTTGCACTGGCTGAAGGTGGAAATCTGCTTGAAAATCCGTCCAAATACATTTTCCTAAGCATAAATTGTCCTCAGGGCTGTGCAAGCTTTCACACAAACCAACATAATCATTTTTTATGCATTTCTGTGTTAATTTTTTCTGACTCAAATCTGTGCTCAGTGTGAAACGGCTTTTTATTCACAATCAGTCCATGCAGGAGTTTCCATCACTGTCAGTCTGGCTTTGTAAGCTCTAATCCTGTTCCAGATATTACCCATAACATGACCAATCAAAGCATTTTAATACATTTTGTTAAAACTGATACACAGATGACTTATTTTCCAGCGATTACACACATCTCTTCTGTACAGATGCAAAACCACAAACCCTGGCAGCGGCATGTCATCAGTCTGGGAGCCAGTTCTGTGGTGTGGCCATGCAGTTTCATCATCCAAAGCAACAATCTGTGCAGTATATTAATGATCCAGTAGTTGTCTGATAGTTCTTGGCTTGAAGGTGAAAAATGACCACAAAGAGTATGACACGGTGCTGTATCCATTAATCATAGCCCAGGCTGCGAGGCATCCTGTTGTACATGGATCTTGTAAACAAGGAAATCAGAATTTGATACCACAGACAAAAGCCCTGATATTTTGGCTTCATGGAGCGACACAGGTGTGACAGCGGCAGCTGGACAGGTACCCAACCACAGGTACCCAACCACAGGTACCCAACCACTGTCCTTCATTGTGTTTTTGACCTTCCCTATTTAACATGCTGACTGTTTCCTAAATCTAACTCTAAGCCAACATTCATAGAATGCAGACTGATCTCATAAAATCACGATGTGTCGCCAGTAGGGATGGGAATCCAAAAGAATTTAACGATTCTGATTCCATTATTGATTTTGCTTATCGATCCGATTCTCTTATCGATTCTCATTGGGTGAGGGAATAAAAGAGTACAAACGGGTGTGTTTGCATTAACTGTCTTTTATATTTCCATCTGCACTGAAAATATAACATATACAGTAACTACAAACAGTTGATGCTGGGCCTGGTTTGGGGTAGGGGAGGGGGGGGGCACAATGAAAGTGAAACTAAAGATGCTTTTCTAATTCCTCTATTGCTGCATTTCTACTACATGGAACCGGTTCGACTCTACCCATCTCCCGTTGTGCACCTCATTTCCTTTCTCCTAACTTCAGAAACTTGTATTTGAGGGGGTACGATGTTTGTTGCCCGCACCGGAACCGGAACTGGACCCAGATGACTGCCTGGTGTTCACTCTGCCGCTAGATTCACAAGCGCTGCAAAGTAGTGAATCAAATGAATCCCATGCTGTGGACAAATGTTTGAACAGATTGGAGGGATTCCACCCTTTAGAAGACATGGAAGCTTTGACAGTGTTCCAGTGGACCTGGTGTCGTCTGTTTAGACCGTTTCTGCCTCAACACCATGTTGGCTACGTTCTGACCAAAACCATGCAGCGTACATGTGACGTTGTTGCGCATGTGCAACAAAAGCGGAATCGATAAGCAGAATCGTTAAGCAGGCAGGCAAACGATCCCAAGGAATCGAGCTACTGGGATCCGGTTCTCAAAAAGAACCAGTTCTCGATTCCCATCCCTCGTAGCCAGTTAATTGCATTTGGCATGCTATACGTATGAATTTTCATTCTTACGCATCTTATTTAACACCATTTGATGATGTGTCAATGCCCTAGCCGATAATCGCTAACCCTAAACTTAACCATAACCGTAATCACACTACTGGCGTGTGTTTTTACGTGGTGTAAATATACACGCTGAAAGCTTATAATGTGTACAGATAACACGCCAATAGTGGTGACAGTGCTACCAACCATTGGCTGTGTCCGCTGTCAATCAACCAACATACATGTGGGGTCAGGAGTCCATCAACCTGTCACCAGTGTCCTCCTGAGCTCCGCCCACTGACACAGAAAACAAAGGAAAAAGCCTCAGACACCAACTGTGATGGCACTAGTACAGGCACAGAATCCAAATGCAGTACTCAGAGGCGGGAAATAAAGTTCAAGGGATTTATTAGTCTCTGTATATACAAACAAATGAGTAATGATAATGAGTGACACAATCTTGAGGATAATGGGTGGTGAAATCCTCTTCGGATTCATCCTCCGGGCTGAGGACGTGAACCCCTTGTTCTGTTCGGTTACCGGAGCCGTTTTCCCGACTAGGGAAAAGCAGAGGGAGGTCAGGGACGGAAACAGGTCATGCACAGGCAAGCTATCAGACAGGCAACAGGACACAAGGGTTAGACAACTCACATACCAAAAGTCAGGCTAGGCGGTCAGAACCAGGTAAGCAGATGAGGCAGACAAAACCGACAGGGAGCAGGCAGTAGGCAAAAACCGGGTAGGCAAAAACGGGTCACAAAACAGGAAATCAAACAGACAGACAAGATCAGAACGCTGGTAAGAACTACAAGAGTTACAAACTGGCGTCTGACCAGGGGAAGAGACTGAGCTTAAGTACACAAAAGGGAGGGAAGACAACGAGACACAGGTGGCACAAATCAGGGCGGAGACAGGTAATCAGGGGAAAGGTGAACACAATCAAGGAAGTGAAGTAAAGACTACAGACAAGACACATGAGGGAAAAATTAACAAAACAAAACAGGAAGTGACAAACAAACATGAAAGACAGACAAGACCAGACTAGCGTCTGGCTGCAGCCATGACACCGACATGCAAATACTGGCAGAAGTCATGGAAACTCTGCACAAAGAAAGGAAGATGCAACTACAGAAAAGAATGGGAAAATGTTTATACATGGATGAAAGCAGTGGGGGTCTGGGGGATGATTCACAGAGGGTATTCTGCGAACTATGTCAAACTTATTTCTCTATCGCGCATAGAGGCGAGTATGACTTGAAGTGATGCACTGTTTGTATGTGATGTTTGGTCAGATTTGATCCTTATTCCCTTTAACTATTTTTAAGTTTGGAGTTTGAACTGAGAGACAACAAACAAACAAATATGGTTTTGTTATGTATGTGGATATGTATTTTTTGACAAAATTTCACAGGATATTTACTTTATTGTATTCTATTTTTAGTACTGTGTTCGAATGCTAAATGTTTGACTGTTCTGTGTTTGGATGCACAAAGGCTTTTGGTCCAAGTAATTTTAGGTTGACTGGAAGTGGAAACAGCTGTTCTAATGTTGTCAGTTATGTCTTTTTGTTTTAATGCACATCGATTAATTTACCTTTGAGGGTTGAAAATATGTATTGAAAAAAAAAAAGAAGCTGATTTTCTAAAAGTATTAATTACAATATTTGAAACTTGAGGTTTATTTTTTTTTTAAATTTTTACAAGTAGATTTTTTGTTTTGTTTTTACAAGCAAAAAAAGTTGTTGAAACCTGTGGAAAAAGCAAAAAATAAATTCCCAGTGCAAAAATATGCATACTGTGTGCAACCAAATCAAATTGTTGTTATTCATATTTACCAGCTCGACAATAAAATGCACATTGTTTAAAAATCTAGATTTTGCTCCAGCGTTATGGTTACGTGTCCCACATTGTCCCACACAAACACACTCCTAGTCCCACATGTGACCCCCCCCCAAGCACCTGGTCACCCTAACCTGGGCTGATGGTGGACATCACACCTTTACCCCTGACATTAAACCTTAAAATGGTCCCTGTGACCTGCTGGGGAGGAATTTCCAAGACAAAACAGACCAAAGTTGTCCCATCAGTGCCGTCTCAGTGGATGTTGTTAACATCAGTTTCTGACAGAAGTAACTCTACGCCGTTTGGACACGTCTGCATCAGGTATTAGATTAGTCTCCTCGCCAAGCCCTTTAGACAAGAGTGTGTTTGTTCTGGCTGTAATGCTGTTATCTCCCTTTCTTTCCCTCTTCTAATCTTGACACCTAACAGCCACGCAAGTAAGCGGTTCTGACAAGGCCTGGGCACAAATTGAATTTTTCTCCCCCTATCCCTTTCGATTTATAATTCCCTCTCTCGCCCTTCAAGCAAACTCAATTCCTGACCCTTTAGACAAAAGGCTCAGATAAAGCAATTAGTTTGTGATTCTATGTGAGCTCCTGCCTGGGCCGACCGACAGCGGCGTGAAGCACTAAAAGCAGGACAGAAAGGTGATGACAGTCACAGGCAGACAAATTCAGCTCTACACAGATCAACTCAGAGTCACTGGCAACCAAGAGATTGAACCCTGTAGAGAGAGAAGCCTGATAGGGAGGTGATCAGAGCTGTGAAAGAGTCCACAACCCAGACAGCCTTCCAATAAGTCTGGCCTGTGTGTCTGATCAGAGAAATGTCCTCCTTTGGCTTCCATTTTTCTGTTAGTGCACTTTAAAAACTGACATTGACATCGCATTTTATACAGCACTGTTGGGTCGGTTTCTTCTAAAAGGTATTTAACTGCAGACTAAATGCCCTTGGAGGCCATTTCTAATCTAACACATTCTGATGGATTACTTCAAGTCAGTAACATATTTTTAAAAACTAACTTTGGATGACTTTAACCCTTTCATGCATGAATTGTGAGAACCTGAGTCAAGATTTATTTTTTGAGTGTTTATTCCTCCTTAGCCATGAAAAAAACAATGTGATTGAGTTTTTTTTTCTATGGAGTTACAAAAATATCCATGCATTTCACTTTTGAGTAAAGAAACGTGTTTAAAACCAAATATCAGAAAGTGATATGAAAACAATGAAATAAAAAAGTTTTTAATGCTGCTAATCTGATGTCTTCTCACATTTTAACATATTCTGATGCTCGTAATTACTCACTTTATGGAGATAATATGGGAAAAAAACTTCTTGTCTAACAAATAACAATTGATTTACACTCAAACATGTTCGTGCAGATCAGGTTAATCAAGAACAGCACAGTTACAGTAATGGTATGAATGTCAATGTATGGGATGATGCATAAGTGTCCACTGTGTTGGCTGATATGGAACTAAAACAACCAAACCCATGAATATACAAGAGAACAGCTGGAGAACAACTGTCCACTGGAGTGACCTGTGCATGAAAGGGTTAATATTAAACCTTATAAACCTTCAACTATTTTCATCACAATTTCCAAATGATGTTTTTGTCCTTCCCAAGTGATTTTTCACCATTTATTTTACTATCATCCTCTGCATTTTGCATTTTTCAGAGTAAATCATGTATTTTCCTATATTTACTTGAATGATCATGTAGATCACAGGTGTCAAACATGCGGCCCGGGGGCCAAATCCGGCCCACCAAAGGGTCCAATCTGGCCCATAGGATGAATTTGCGAAATGCAAAAATTACACTGAAGATATTAACAAACAACTGTGTAAAAATCCTGTTATTTCAGGTTCCATACGTACACATATAAACCAATTAGATCTCAGTTGGGTCAGACTAGAAAAATACTGTTATAATAACCTATAAATAATGACAACTGCAGATTTTATCTTTGTTTTAGTGTAAAAAAGTAAAATTACATGAAAATGTTTACATTAACAAAACTATCCTTTTACAAAAAAATGTGAATAACCAGAAGAAATATGAACAACGGGAAATGTCTTCAGAAAAGTAAATGCAATTTTATCAATATTCTACCTGTTACTAAATGTTTGGTGTATTTGTAATTGTAATGTAAGTTGTAACGCACATGTGTAAATGATAAACTGATAAACTGAGAATAAACAGAATATTGTTAAAACTGCACTTGTTTTTCTTAAGACATTTCAAGTTGTTCACGTTATTCAGATTTTTAGAGAAATGATGTAGATATAAACATCATAATGTAATTTTACTTTTTCCACTGGTATTATTTTACTGGTCCGGCCCACTTCAGATCATATTGGGCTGAATGTGGAACTGAACTAAAATGAGTTTGACACCCCTGATGTAGATGTTCATAAAAGCTCAGTAAATTCAAAGATTATATTAAAACAATGAAAAGTGAAGAAAAAAGTGACTTTTTCAACAAAATATATTTTTAAAGGTGGGTTAGGAGATCTTAGAAAAATGGTTCGAACAAGCGACATTTTGAAAATACGAGTCCAAACTCCTTTCTTCAGACATTCCCCGAAGCCACGCCTCCAGAGTACTAGCATGCACAATGCTTGTTCCCAAGGGTTCATGAGCTTCATTCAGTCTCCTCCAACCCCCCCGCTCTTACAGAACAGCCCCAGTTCAAACCTATCTGACTAACCTTACATCTCCTACAGATTTGTGTTAGTGACTAAACAGTTTGTCGGTAAACTTTCCATTCTAATATAACTAATATAGCCAAGCTCTGGTTCTAGCTCAGTTTCTTATACCAGTGCTCCAAGCATTTGAGAACGCACGATTCATGCACGAAGAGAGGTACGCACAGAGGGGGGAGGGGGATATCGGACACATGGCAGGTGAGTTTGATAGACATATCACCGTTCAGTCATTTCAGTTGGGTACTCAAAATGACTGGATGGTGTTTTTTCAGTCCTGTCCGTTCCACAGGTGACTCCATTTTTAATTTTTGTGTTAGAGCATTTAATTAACCCTTTCATGTACACTGCTCACTACAGTGGACAGCTATTCTACAGCGGATCTCTTATATATTCATGGATTTTTTGTTTGTTTGTTTGTTTGTTTTTGCACATATCTTTATTAAAGTTTTAAGACACTACATATCTTTTCTGACATGAATTGGTAACATTGTGTAGATCTCCCCTGAGCATACTCTCACCCCCAGAACTACAAGTCGTCCCCCCCCCCCCCCCCCCCCCCCCCCCAGTTTTCACACAATTTATCTGTAAATACATGTTTCTTCATTTCAAAAATTAAATGCAAAGTGTCCAACTGAATGGACATTTTTGCAACTTCATGTAAAATAGGTTCATAAGATCATTTTCATTATTATTAGTAGTAGTAGTATGTCTTTTTTTAACTTCATATTTTGTTTTTTTTATATAGTTTGTTTGTTTATTTATTTATTTTTCATAAGAAAACTTTCAATTGCATTATTTTTTTCATGCCTAAAGAAGAATAAAAACACTCAGGAAAAAAAAATCTTGATTAAGATTCTCATAATTCGTGCATGAAAGGGTTAATTAGTTGTAATCGGGGTGTGATGGGGATTTTAAGGAATATAGTGAAAAAAAATGCTCCAGGAAAACATCTCCTACCCTACCTTTAACTCAGGGGTGTCCAAACTTTTTTTAAAGAGGGCCAGATCTGATAATGTGGAGATTGCCAGGGGCCAGTGGTCCCTTCCAACATTTTTTAAACAGTAAAAATTGCATATAAATGTGCTGTTCTACAATAATTTTATTTTCATTGTCACAATATAATTTTTTTTTAATGGCACTGTAACCAAATCTACACCACTCAGGTGTGAACAAATTTAAAAAAAAAAAAACAAAAAAACAATTCTGCCTTCCTTTCACATCTGGAGTCAGATAACATAGAACAAACTGTATAGAGTATCTTAAACTTCCAAAAAGTTGATAAAAATCTTAACCCCACATTCATTTTAAACATGACTTATATGAGTAATCATTACTCATATATTACTCAGTAATGCAAAGTCTGTTAATGTTTAAGATGAAAACATATGACTCTTACTCTTGTCTTTCACAAAATCATTCAGAAAGTAATATTTGTGTCACATCTACAAGTACAAAACACCAGCAGTTAGAGGCAACTAACCTGGCAACTTGGTATCCTGCCTTGGTGGTGAATTCATTTAACTCCCAGGTTCACATGAAGAGTCACTGTTGAGTTTAAAGCAGCTTGAATTTGCTTCACTTTTTCAGAGCGCTCACTCCCTGCTAGTTGTCGTATGCGTTAGCATGTTTTGTCTCCTCGTGTGTCTTTACATTGAATTCCTTAAACAAGGCAACAATCTCTCGACAAATTAGGCAAACACAATCACCTGGATTTTCAGTGAAAAAAAATTGTAATTCCCATCTCTCCTGGAAGCGGCGGCCCTCACTGTCAACTTTCATTTTTTTTTATTTACAGGCGCCATGGTTAGAAATGAGCGAAAATGGTTCACGGCAAAGTCACAGAGCCAGATAGAGTTAGAGTGGTGCTGCCACCATGAGGTGAAAGGAGGAACTGCATTTTGAACCTTTTATGATTCATGGACTCGGATCAACAGTCCAAGCGGGCCATAAATAATACATTCTAAAACCCAAGCTGTGGGCCGTAGAAAATCTGACCACGGGCCGTGATTGGCCCCCGGGCCAGACTTTGGACATGCCTGCTTTAACTGAACATAAAACAAGCATCTCCATCCACTGTCATTGATCCAACTCCGTGGGTTTTACTGGTGAATCAATGTCGTAGAAGATGATGGTGTTTCCACGGCAACTACGGAGCCTCTGAACGTCCAAATGGGTCATATCTGATGACCATGAAAAGATGAAGAACTGCATATTTCTTGAATTATTTCAATGTATTGTTACAATTAGTGGTAAACATTTGGGTCAGTAGATTCTTTGGTTGCTGGTGGATGTTTGGTTCTTTATGGGTGAACCTGCAAAATGTTTCCATTTAAAGGTCCAGAGTAGGATATTTGGGGCGATTACACTGGTCTACAATTTTTTTTAGAAATGATTTGCTTCAGAGATTAAATGTGCTAAATGTTATGTATTTTAATAAGATTAATTGGAAAATAAATGACAAAAGTGCCGGTTTGCTGATGTTTTCAAGGTACATGATTAAGTGTTATTCCACATATATATTGGTTTATGTACATTTATATAATAGTTTTATAAATCTTCCACTAAATAGAACCTGTAAAGTGAATGTATTCTAATGTGCAGACAGTGTTTTGAAGTAGATCTTGTAGCTCTGAGACAAATATTCCTTTTGAGTCAAACCCATTCTCTTGTTAATTCTTGAATTTCCCATTTTGACCCAAGGCTGTATCTTGGAAAGTTCAGCCAACCAGCATTTTTGACTTGATTTTTCTTTATCAGTGACTCTCGTGGTAAAATTTCATTACTTTTTTTCTGGAAGCATTTTCCTTGTAGACCAGTGTTAATTACATTTTATATTTTGAAGGATCAAATGGTGTAATAGTCATGGATATGTTTCACTTGTGTATAATTACACAAAAGCAACAATCGTGTTTTCATGACCTTAGAAAGGGTTGTTTCTGCAGAGGGGGTGTGTTGTCTTAACTGAGTCCACCATGTTGGACCTAAGTTGCTCATAATAAACTTCCTCTTCTACTGTTTTTCCTGCTGCTTGAACGTTGGTCAGACTTTGGTCCACGTAGAAAATGCTGGGTTTCTTAAGATGTAAAAGATGTCTGTGTAAGTTGTCATATGTCCAAGTTCATCCTTAGTTGTTTTTCAAAGTTTTTTCTCTCTTCCAAGATATGAAAGTTTTTCAAGAACAAAGAATTACTTGTGATTGTTGTGCGATCGATTTGGCCGTAGAATGCGAGCAGTGTCTGCACATCTGCGTCGGTCCACTTATCATACATTATTCTTTCGATTGTAAAATCCGTCAATACTCCCAAGATTTATTATTTACTACTTGTGTTTTGTAGGGCTTTAAATATGCCACGTATTTCCTTCCCTGTTCTTGATCTACCCAGTCAACATCAAGTAAACCTTTAAGCAGGGGTCTCTCACTCATTTTCTTTCCGGGGCCACATTCAGCCCGATTCGATCTCAAGTGGGCCAGACCAATAAAATAATTCTATAATAACGAATAACGACAACTCAAAATTTTTGTTTTTGTTTTAGTGCAAAAATCCCCATTAAATTATGAAAATACTTACTTTTATAAACTATTCAAACATAAAAGATGTGAATAACCTGAAAAAGAATGAAATTTATTAAGAAAAATAAGTGCAATGTTAATATTATGCCTCAACTTATCATGTATACATGTGCATTATGGATCAGATCTACAAAGACACTGTTGTTCGTCCATCAGTCTCGATGGCGACCTTGACTTCAGTTTTTGTGGCTCGTCAGCCCTATTTTTGCCCTGAAGTATCTGCCGCACAGACACTAAACACTGAGGAACAGGCAGAAAATAGTTAAACTTGTGCTTACTTTTCTTTAGACCAGTGGTTCTTAACCTGGGTTCGATCGGACCCTAGGGGTTCGGTGAGTCAGTCTCAGGGGTTCGGCGGAGGTCAAGACACACACTCGACTCATTAGTCGGGTGTGTGTGTCGGGCTAGGTCCGTGTATGTAAACAAACGGCTTCGGAGACTCTTTCTCTGATTGACATCCAGTATACGCGGTGTATTGTTGTTGCTTATAGCACTACAACACATCCGGAAGTGTTTATAATCTCTTCCATTCATCTGACGATTAATTATTTGAGTATTTTCCACATTGTTATTATGACTTTTGCTACTTCCTGTTAACCACAGAGGCAGCCGTGTGTAGCGTTTGTTTACATTTTTTGGTCACCGCACTGGTCAGTTACAATCATGTGATGACCGATGCACCGTCGCAGATGGAGAAATCGTATTACGCTAAAGCCGAGCTAGTGCCGTAATAAAACAACGATCACAAAAATACTGAAGGAGTAACGAGAACTTTTTTTTTTGATACACTCCATGCAATTATCTTTTTTTTATGTCAAAATTGCGAGGTTTGGAAAGTTCGGAGCGAGATGAAACGAAAACCGGGTTGACCTGACGGCCTACACATACATATACACAACAGCAGAAGTCACACTGATTTGCAGTAAATATTCATTATTATTGTAGCCTGATGGAAATTAGGTGATGGGTGTGTGTTCAAATGTTAAAAATGATAAATAGCATAAATACAATAAGTTCATTATTGGAATACATAAGGTTAAAAATTAAAACCATTTCAGTGTGGTTGTATTAAAAAAGGTCATGTCTTTGTGAAAAGGTATGGAATTTGTTGTAAGTTCATGCACTGTATTGGTTTTGTTCTTTGAGCACAGTGATGTTAATGCACGGTTCATTTTGTGCACCAGTAAAACATATACCTGTGTCTTGAATTTGAAAAAAATCATATTGTATTTTTTAATAAAGAAGGGTTCGGTGAATGCGCATATGAAACTGGTGGGGTTCAGTACCTCCAACAAGGTTAAGAACCACTGTTTTAGACATTTCAGGTTGTTCATATTTGTTCAGATTATTCACATTTTATTGTTAAAGGATAGTTTGTAAATGTAAATATTTTCATAATTTAATGTTATTTTTTGCACTAAAACAAAGACAAAAATTTGAAGTTGTCATTATTTATAGACATAATTTAAGATTATTTTCACATCAAACTGAGAAGAAAATATTTAGTCATTCTTTTTTGTCGGTTTTTCTGCTGTTATTATTTGACTGTAGATCATATTGGTCTGTATGTGGAACCTGAACTAAAATGAGTTCCACAGCCTTGACTGTGGAATTTATACACTTTGCAAATTCATCCCAGGGGCCGGATTGGAACCTTTGGTGGGACGCATTTGGCCCCCGGGACGCAACACAAGCACATACTGATAGCACAGAACACTTTACTGCTGGTTTTAATTGTTTTAATTTTTTATAGTTGATTTTATTATTACTATTGTTTCCCCTATTCTTATTTATTTTTAATGTGTTGTGTTTTTTAGGGAGATGAACAAAATAAGAATTTCATTGCGTAGTATAACTACCTGTTTTGCTGTGCATTTGACAATAAAAACTCTTGAATCTTGAATGTTTGAGACCCCTGCTTTAAGCTTCACCTATAAGTTTTCAGGAGTACCTATCCCAAAGCAGGGACGAGATTAGAGCCCATAAAAGTTCCTGTAATTTGATTTGTGGGGGTGGGGGTGGTTCCTGCAGTGGAGATACGCAACCATCAGCCCCGCCCCCGTAAAACTACCCTGAAGTTCCTGTGGTTGAAACACGCCTAGAGTAGTCTCATTCACATGTAATCCACTGCAGCAGTCCAATGAAACCAAACCAACACACACACAAGACGTGTTCAGACTCAACCTTTCAAAGGGTTTCAATGCTTCTAAAGAGGGGAATCTAATATTCTTAACAACTCTTGCTCTAATTCAGGGGTGTCAAACATGCGGCCCGGGGGCCAAATCCGGCCCGTGGGATGAATTTGTGAAATGCAAAAATTACACTGAAAATATTTATCATTTTAGTTCAGGTTCCACATTCAGACCAATTCAACGTCAAGTGGGTCAGACCAGTAAAATACTATCATAATAACCTATAAAAAATGACAACTCGAAAATGTTCTCTTTGTAAATGTAAACATTTTTATGTCATTTTAGTGTATTTATACTAAAACAAGCTATAATTTCTCATTAAAAAAAGGATAACCTGAACAAGTATGAACCTGAAATGTCTTAAGAAGTGCAATTTTACCAATATTCTGTCTGTTATTAAAGGTTTTGTGTATTTCTAGATCCACTGTGATCTGTCAGTTATAATGTACATGTGTAAATAATAAACTGAAGCATAAAACTGTTGAAATTGCAGTTATTTTTCTTTAAAAAATTTCAGTTTTTTCTGTTATTCACATTGTTTTAAATGATAGTTTGTAGATATAAACATTTTTATTATGTGATTTTACTTTTTTCATTCTAAAACATGGAGAAAAGTTTGGAGTTGACATTGTCTGTATATTATTATGTTATTATTTTACTGGTCCGGCCCACTTCAGATCAAATTTGGCTAAATGTGGCCCCTGAACTAAAATGAGTTTGACACCCCTGCTCTAATTAGTTCTTAGTTCTTCACGGACACAATTAGTGAATGTATTTCTGACATTAGTTTATAGACACTTCCTTTGGTGACTGAAAGTTTTTGCTTCTCTAGTGTATGTTTGTGTTAGAGACTAAGCAATGAGTCAACACCGGATTTCTGTAACATCTGTCTGTGCTCATGCTTGTCAGTTTGTTCCCACTACATTTAAACCACACAATCTCAGGAGCAGTTTGACAGAAAGCTGCAAAACCTGGCACAAATGTTCATTTTAACAAAATGATGGAATAAAAATACACTTGCTGTCCAAAGGTTAAAGGTGCAGGAGACTTTTGTGTCTAATTTTTCATCAGATCTGTCCAACCTCAGTCATATCCTCAGTGTCATGACTCTGTCAGTCTGTCTGTCATTACTCAGCTGAATCTCTTGTATCATAGTGAACAGTTTCTTAGTGCCGTCCACCAGAAACAAACCATGTGTTTACAAACAGAGCCGGGAGGGAACTCGGGCATCTTCGGAATTTTGTCGCGATGTGGATTGTGGGAAGTGAAGGCTCGCGCAGCTGCAGCTGGAACAGAAACAACACGGAAACAGCAGGCGCTCTCTTCCCTCTATGCATATTCCTACAGAGTTTCTGCGTTTCAGCCGTTTCCGTGTCGTGTTTGTTTCATCCATATAAGATCATATGGTTGTTGTGCTGCTGCTGCTGCTGCTGTCAGGTGACTGCGCGAACCTGCCTTTCCCACAATGCACGTCGCAACAAAAGTCCGAAGATGCCCGAGTTCCCTCCCGGTTCTGTTTGTAAACACATGGTTTGTTTCTGGTGGATGGAACTAAGAAACTGTTCACCATGATGCAAGAGATTCAGCTGAGTAATGACAGACAGACTGACAGATTCATGATACTGAGGATATGACTGAGGTTTGACAGATCTGATGAAAAATTGGTCACAAAAGTCTCCTGCACCTTTAATGATGGTCTTAGGTTGGATGGTTAACAGGTCTTATGTATTTTATTTTATTTTATTGTTGTTTTGTTTTTTTCCTGTCTCTTCTGCCCAGTTTACTCAGTTCTGGTTGTAGTTATTGTTTCCTTTATAATTATCACCATGGTTCGCCACCTTTGTCTTTCTCAACACCCCCCCCACACACACACACACACACCAACATCAGCATCAAAATGTGGTTCAACAAAACTCATAATAAAGACAGTAGAATAGCTTCATATACTTTATGAAGTTTCCTTTGGCAAAGCAAATTTGTTCAGCACCAAAAGAAGCCAGACTACCATTCTGCTGTTCTGATGATGGACAAGACAAGTTAGAAAAAAAAAAAACCCAAAAAAACAAAGGTTAACGATGGTCAATGTGACCCCATGACCTCATGGTTCTTCCTCCTTAATATCTCCAAAGAAGTGCCACAGGGCTCATTCCTAGCACCCATATAATTTACTATTTACATTAATTATTTGTAGGATGACATGTCAAATGTTGCGTATCATTTTTATGCTGATCACACACTGATCTACTGCAGCTCTTCCTCAACTGCCCAGGCGTTGATTTTTTACAGACTTCTGTTACCACAGTCAAGTCTCGTCTGCAGACAGTGAAATTGCTTTTATATGGTCACGAAACCAACCTCAAGGTATTTTTAACATAAAACATGAAAAGCCAGAGATTCTTCAGTTAATGATAACTGCCCAAAGCATTCCGACAGGGTTCGTCACCAGTTCTAGCTCCTTGGCATTCTGGTTGATCAGGAGCTTTCTTTCCAAGCACATATTGTCAACTTGATTCACAAATTGGGGGTGAAGCTAGTTTTATTATTGAAATAAATCCTGCTTCTCCATCTATATGAGTGGCTCAACAAAATGTCTACAGTCTGTGAATACTCTGCATCAGTTTAGTTGGCCAATGGTAAATGTTAATGTGACATTAAAAAATATTGCAAGGCCATATTTTTTGGCTAGAGCTGCAAGAAATTGCGAGTGCTGCAGGTATGGACTGTGATGCAAGAATAGTGATGAATTCGACTGACCTTATTTGCCTTTCAGTTAAGAGCCGTTTAGTTGTTCCATTAATCTACTTTAATGGAACTGATCAGTCTTAATGTTAGGCTTAGGATAAGACTGTGTGGGGATTGAACATTTCATTAACAGTTTTTTCTTTTTTTTTTTTTTTTTTTAAACTTAAAGGAAAAAAAAAAATTTTTCACACAACAGGGATGTGTACGGCTGCCACCCTCTAGACCAGGGGTGTCAAATATGCGGTCTGGGAGCCAAATCTGGCCCACCAGAGGGTCCAGTCCGGCCCGTGGGATGACTTTGTGAAATGCAATAATCAAACTACAGGGTAACACTTCATAATAAGTACACACTATGAAGCATTAATTAAACATTAACAAATACTGAATTCATCATTTATAAAGCATATTTCTGACATGAATACTCATTAGCATATGGTTTATAAGCACAGTTACAAATGTTTTACTCATCATTAATTAGGGATGCACCGATTCCAATACGAGTATGGGGTATCGGCTCTGATACTCAGTGTGTGTACTCATATTCATACTCGTAACAGTAATCTGATACAAATGCACCAATACCACTTACGGCTGTGTGACATTCCCAGTTCAGTGCAGCAGGTACGAGGAGGAGGAATAATGTGTGTGGAGTGTGAAGAGTGTGGAGATTGAACCAAATAAATGATGGTGATAAAAGTAACGCTGACTGACAGTAACGTTCCAGACACAGACAGATACAGACGCAGCGTTCTGTCCGTCCTCTGCGTACATTCCATCTGTTTTCCAGGTGATGGAGGATTCGTACCCAGACGGAGAGGGGTAAGGAGCGGTGCGGACCGCCGCCAGCGGAAGTGAAAACTTATCCCTCATTTCTCTTTTCTCTTCCTGCTGAAGCAAAACTTTTAAACCTTACCAGAAAAAACGCTGCAGCATTAGTATCACATTAGTGTTCCCTCTGTCGTCTCCATGTTTGTTATTACTGACTTTCTTCTTCTTCTCAAAAAAAACTTTCCTCTTCTTCGTGGTATTTGTCCAGTATGGTTAATTCAGAGCAGCGCCCCCTGGTGGATTAATTGATAAATGCTCATTCCAACACATTAAATGTCAGTAGCAGCATTTTGTTCCAGTCAGACTAATGACAACGACAATAAAGCACATTTACAAAAGGAACTAAGGACTGGAATGGGATTATTAAGGACTTGTATCGGTACTCGGTATCGGCAAGTACTCAAATGTAAGTACTCATACTCGGTCTGGAAAAAGTAGTATCGGTGCATCCCTATCATTAATAAGCTCATCTACAATGTGCTTAATGATTGTATTTTCATACTTGATAAATTATGGATTAAGCATTTAAACCTTTAGCATTTCATCACATACAAACCAGTTATGTCGTGCATTTATGCTTACACATCCACTATTCAGACATGTACTAATGGTTAGTGAATATGTTAGTAAGTATTTTATACTAACTCACAAATTTCTTTTCCAATAGATGTCCTATAAACACTTATTCATATGCGAGTCAAGGCAGGTGAGCAAATACTTTTGGCAATATAGTGTATATTCTACTAGTTTGTAGACACAGTCAAAAGTAAAAAAAACACTGAAGTTGAATGGATTTAAATCACTCAGTTTTAGTCATGACCACTCCTTTTTATATCCACATTGCATTGTGGGTATTGGGCATGTTGTTGTAAATGTGTTCTTTTTCTGTGCAGGGGTTCAGCGGGGTTGTGGTGTTAGTGTTAATTTGGACTTAGTGTGTGTATGTCAGTGTTTATTGGTCTTTTTGTGTTTGTTTTTGTATTTTTGTAGAGCTGCACCATGAGTCAGAGCCAGAGGAAGAACTATGGATTTACTGTTCAGATAAAAGTGTTCTACAATATAAATCTATAAGTTCCACCAAATTAAAAGCACTTCCTGCTCTGGCAAATTACATTGAACTAACTTCCTGTCTAACTTCCATCCACACGGAAATATATTAAGTTGAATAATTATACAAAGTAATTTATATTCCAAAAGATTTTAATATAAATCAACTTGGAATTGAGTCCAATGAACTGATGATATAAAGTCTAATGATTATACAAAACAATTGACATTGCAACTAATTTGAAGTTAAATTAACTTGGCATTTAGTGTGTTGTACTTAAAATAGTAATTCCATTCAAATCAAGCGTTTAAGTTTCATACACTCAAGTTTTCATTACTCTTTACTGAAATTTTTTAAGGCAACCAGTTTACTCAAATTTTTTAAGTAAACTCGACTTATTTGGTCTTAGAGTGTGCTTTGTACACTGTAAACCCAGAATTTGTATTAACTAAAATGCTTTAATTACAATGCACTTAAATGATTTAAGTTTTATAATGTTACTATAAAATGTTGAGTATATTCTACTAATTTGTAGACATAGTTGAAAGTATGAAAAAGTTTAAGTTGAATGGAATTAAATCACTGAGTTTTAGTCATGACCACACCTTTTTATCTGTGCATTGCATTGTGGGTATTGGGCATGTTGTTGTAAATGTGTTCTTTTTCTGTGCAGGGGTTCAGCGGGGTTGTGGTGTTAGTGTTAATTTGGATTTAATGTGTGTATGGTAATGTTTATTGGTCTTTTTGTGTTTGTTTTTGTATTTTTGTAGAGCTGCACCATGAGTCAGAGCCAGAGGAAGAACTATGGATTTACTGTTCATCTCAGACTGTTAATGTACATTGCAAATCTTAATGTCTTGTCAAAATAGTAGCACTTCCTGTACTGGCTAGTGACATTGAGCTAACTTCCACACATGCTACAAATATTAAATTGAATAATTTCGTAACTATTTTGGTCAGGAATAGGAATTTGAGTTTGATTAACTTAAAAAAAGTTGTTGAATCAATGATAACTTACTCTGGCTGCAATTGAGAACATTAGTCAGTGTAAGCTAAAATGCTGAGTTGAATGGTTGGATAGTGGGGTTGATTTTACAACAGATTTAAAGTACAAATAACTTGTCTTTTAGTGTTTTCTACTTAATAGTTTAAGTTCCATACTCTTAGCATTAAAGTTGAACCTACTTAAACCAATTGATTAGTCGATCATTACTCAAATCATTTAAGTGCAAACGCTTGCCTCAAATTTTTTGAGTAAACTCAACTTATCCGGGCTTACAGTGTATTCAAAAGGCATATTCTAAATACATGCATTTCACAGTGTTAGTACATGATTGCAGTGTTTGAAATAAAATGCAGATCGGTCCTTCATAATGCATGATTTCTGACACTTACTGCCTTTTGATATGTATATTTCAGAGCTTTTTCACTAGTTCTATTCTGACATCGCACTGTGTTTTATTTAATGTACAGCAGGGGTGTCAAACTCATTTTAGTTCAGTTCCACATTCACCCCAGTATGATCTCCAGTGGGTCTGACCAGTAAAATAATACCAGTGAAATAAGTACAATTACATTATGATAACATTTACATCTACAACGTTTCCTTAAAAATCTGAATAACGTGAACAACTTGAAATGTCTTAAGAAAAACAAGTGCAGTTTTAACAATATTCTGTTTATTCTCAGTTTATCAGTTTATCATTTACACATGTGCATTACAATTTACATTACAATCACAAATACACCAAACATTTAGTAACAAGCAGAATATTGATAAAATTGCATTGACTTCTCTCAAGACATTTCCCGTTGCTCATATTTCTTCAGGTTATTCACATTTTTTGTAAAAGGATAGTTTGTTAACCCTTTCATGCATGAATTATGAGAACCTTAGTCAATATTTTTTTCTTGAGTGATTTTAATCCTCTTTAAGCATGTGACAAAAAAAACAATTGAGATTTTTTTTTTTAATAAACCTATTTTTCATGGATTTACAAAAATGTCCACTCAGATCGACACCATACGTTTAATTTTTGAAGCAAAGACACATGTATTTAAACCCATCATCAGAAAGTGATATACTGTGTGAAAAATATGAAATAAAAACATTTTTAATGCTGCTAATCTGATGTTTTCTCACATTTTATCACACTCTAACACTAGTTATTACTCACTTCATGGAGATAATATGCAAAAAAACAACTTTTTGTTTAAGGAAACCGGTAATTACTGTCTAATAACAATTAGTAACTGATTTCCACTCGAACATGTTAGTGCAGATCAGGTTTATCTAGAACAGTAAAGTTACAGTAATGGTATAAATGTCAGTGTGTTATTATGGGATGGTGCATAAGGGTCCATTGTGTTGGCTGATATGGAACTAAAACAACAAAACCCATGAATATACAAGAGAACAGCTGGAGAAGAACTGTCCACTGGAGTGACCACTGTGCATGAAAGGGTTAATATAAACATTTTCATGTAATTTCACTTTTTTACACTAAAAAACAGATAAAAGCTGCAGTTGTCAGTATTTATAGGTTATTACACTGGTCAACAACAAATTTATTGTTTCAGTTTTTTGAGCTGATTTAGGATAATTTTGGTGTGCTGAATCCAAAAATCACATTCATTTTGCTCAATCAGGTCAACTTTCTGAACTATGCTACATATTGGCTTTTGAACATTTTTGCTTACATTTATGGGCATTTTCACATCATATGATACAAAATTCTTTCATACTTCTAGCAACAAACAAGTTCTGAAGATTTTACTTTTGCCAAATTATGATTAATGTTTTTTTTTAATATTACAGGTGAATGAAATGGCTTCGACTAGAAGATCTTGCAAAAATAAGCCTGACGTATTCTGCTGCATCTGCGGTGAATACACCATTGTACCTAACAGGAATCAAGTCACAAGTTTCATAAAGTGTGCTTACCAATCTTATTTTGGTATTAATTATTATATTTTGTGAAAAGATCAAATTTTTCAAAATCAAATTACCAAAAAACCTGACCTGATTGAGAAAAACAGATGTCATTTTTGGATTTAGCGGCGCAAAATGGTCCTAATTCAGTTGAAAAAACCTAGACAACTTGCAAAAAACATTTTTTTGTAACCCAGTGTTATGATACTGTTTTTCTGGTCTGACCCAGTTGAGATCTAACTGGTTTATATGTGTCTGGATGGAACCTGAAATAAAATGATTTCTACTCTAATGATTGTTAATATCTTCAGTGTAATTTTTGCATTTCACTAATTCCTCCTAAGGGCCACATTGGACCCTTTTGCGGGCCGGATTTGGCCCCCGGGCCGCATGTTTGACACCTGTGATGTACAGGTTTCCTTCTTTCCCAATAACATTTAATGAGCAACCACTCTGACATGGAGCTGTGGTGTAAAAGGTTGGCCTATTTGCAGTCTATACATTTTTTTCCAAGTCACCCTGGCCATATCTCTGGCGTAAGAATTCAATTTGGGCATTGCAGGCGAAAACTGAAAAGCGTAAAGGAGGATTTAGAGTGAAATACATGGCATAGTGGATTCGTTAAGAAATTCAGCTATCTGGAGGTCTGGCTGGGGAGATAGGGACGTGGCAGAACTGATGAGGTTCTCAGTCATTATCCCTGAGGTGATATTGTGGTATATTCGGTGTGGTTTTTCAAACCTCTTATCACTGTAAAATAAAAAATATATTGCGGCGTAAGATAATTATGCTTTCTGCTCTCTTCATCAGTTCAGGGAGGCAAACTGTGAGGATGTTTGGATGAGATAATGACCTTCGACTTAATTAATTGTCATAAATTGTGTATTTTCTACAAAATCTTGAAGTTGAAGTAAAATGACATTTACGTGTAAAAATCAGATCATTTGTGTAGATTCAGTACAAATGAACTACATTAAAATTTAGATTTGGTTGTTTAATACGTTTTTATTTTCAAACACAGACTCTTAATTAACCCTTTCATGCATAGCGGTCACTCCAGTGGACAGATATTCTCTTGTATATTCATGGGTTTTGTTATTTTATGTGCATATCAGCCAACACAGTGGACGCTTACGCACCATTTCATACACTGGAATTCATACAAATACTGTAACTATGCTGTTCTAGATAAACCTGATCTGCACAAACATGTTTGAGTGTAAATGAATTGCTATTTGTTATTAGACTGTAATTAACAGTTTTCTTAAACAAAAGGTTTATTCTTTTGTATATTATCTATATGAAGTGAGTAATAACTAGTATTAGAGTATGATAAAATATGAGAAAACATGAGATTAACAGCATTAAACATGTTTTTATTTCATAGTTTTCATATCACTTTTTGATATTGTGTTTTAAACACGTTTCTTTGCCTCAAAAATTAATCCTTTCATGCATGAATTATGAGGACCTTAATCATGAGTTTTCCCTGTTTTTTTTTTTTTTTTTTTAACCCGCCACCCCCCACCACCCCTCCCCCCCTTCGGAGGACAACTTCATTTTTAGCTTACCAGCCAACAGGCCGTAAGCTACTGTCGTCATGCTGTCGTCTGTCGTCCGTTACAAAAAATTCAATTGTCTTCTTCTCTGAAACTCCAGTTCTGATTGACTTCAAACTTGGTATACAGCTTCTGTATGATGATGTCAACACAAAGTATTGAAATTATTTCGATCCGGATCTGATTCTAGATTTGGTGCAACTTTGAAAAATTTCCCCATTAAAACAGATAGGAAGTGGATTGATCCAATAAATCAGTATCAATTATATCAAGTTGGAATTTGAATTTTTTACAGATCTGATTGGAATATGACCAAAACATGGGCTATTTCTGTAATAGAATAAATACACAGAACTGGGTGAGAATAAATGGCATCTGGATACATTTCCCAAAGCTTTTAATTTGGCCGGTAAGCTACAGGGCCATTGGTCCTATTTTTAACTATACAGGGGTAATCTTCTTTTGTTGAGAACAAAAGCAAATAACCCCTGTATCATTAAGATAAGAAGACAAAATGAAAATTCTTGAACTATTTATTTTTAATTACAGCTTGTGTTTAAGTAACAATCTCAAACTTCGTATTCGCTTGTTCATCCGTTCCTTGCTTGTATACATATACAGAGAGGGAGGGCTCATATAGATGAAAGTGTACAAGGACAGGACGAGACAAGACCGTGGTTCCTCTTTAGGCATGAAAAAAAACAATGCAACTGACATTTTTTTTTTTTTTTTTTTTTGAGCCTATTTTTCATGGAGTTGCAAAAATGCCCACTCAGATGGATACCATGCATTTAATATTTGAAGCCAAGAAATGTGTATTCACTGATATACTGTGTAAAAACTATAAAATAAAAATGTTTTTAATGCTGCTAATCTGATGTTTTCTCATATTTAAACATACTCTAATATTAGTTATTACTCACTTCATGTAGGTCAGGGGTGTCAAACTCATTTTAATTCAGGGGCCACATTCAGCTAAATTTGATCAGCAGTGGGCCGAACCAGTAAAATAATAACATAATAATATATAAATAATGTGAACTCCAAACTTTTCTCTATGTTTTGGAGCAAAAAAAAGTAAATTTACATTATGAGAAGGTTTACATCTACAAACTATCCTTTCAAAAGATGTGAATAACATGAACAAACTGAAAAAAATCAGTGTAATTTTAACAATATTCTGCCTCAGTTTATCATTTACACATGTACATTATAACTTACAGATCACAGTGGATCTACAAACACACAAAACATTTAATAACAGGCAGAATATTGTTAAAATTGTACGTACTTTTCTTAAGACATTTCAGGTTGTTCACATTTTTTGCGAAAGTATACTTTGTTTTACTGTAAATACATGAAAATATTTACATTTACAAAGAGAAACATTTGGAGTTGTCATTATTTCTGTTATTATGACAGTATTTGACTGAATCCTGCCCACTTCAGATTGAATTGGTCTGAATGTGGAACCTGAACTAAAAGGATTGTTCATACCTTAGTGTAATTTTTGCATTTCACTTATTCATCCCAAGGGCCGGACTGGACCCTTTGGTGGGCCGGATTTGGCCCCCGGGCTGCATGTTTGACACCTGTGATGTAGATAATATACCAAAAAAAAAAAAACAAAAAAACAAAAACATGTTTTAAGAAAAAGGATAATTGCAATCTAATAACAATCCCAAATTGGTATTCACTCAAACATGTTAGTGAAGATCAGGTTTATCAAAAACAGCAAAGTTACAGTAATGGTATGAATGTCAGTGTATTATTATGGGATGGTGCATAAGTGTCCACTGTGTTGGCTGATATGGAACTAAAACAACAAAATCCACAAATATACAAAAGAACATCTGTAGAAGAACTGTCCACTGGAGTGACCACTGTGTATGAAAGGGTTAAACACATAGTGTCCAACTGAGTGGACATTTTTGTAACTCCATAAAAAATAGGTTCATTAAAAAAATTTCAATCACATTGTTTATTTCATGCCTAAAGAGGAATAAAAACACTCAGGAAAAAAAAAAAAAAAATCTTGACTAAGGTTTTCATAATTCATGCATCAAAGGGTTAATTAAATGTTTTTTTTTTGATCTGACAAATCTGTAACATAACCACCTCACAGAAGTGCTTTAACATTCACCGACAGGCCAAAAAAAGAGTCCCCACCTGCGTTTATCATCTGGGGATGCTTCAGTTGGTCAGGTCTTGGTTCAGTAACGTTATGTCTCCAAAAAAATGAGGTCAGCTGAACCTGGTATGAGTGGGTTTATCTTCCCTGACAGTAGCAGCACAGTCCCACATGACTCATCAGGGAGAATTAGGCTACGTTCAGACTGCAGGCAAATGTGGCCCTAATCCAATTTTTTTTTTTCTCATATGTGACCTGTATCTGATCTGTTAAAGACAGTTTGAACAGCACTAATTTTTTCATTTTTTCAAATCCGACCCAGGCCACTTTCATATGTGGTCCTAAATCTGATACGGATCTGATATTTTGCCATGTGACTGCAGTCTGAGCCAAGGTTATTATTGTTAAAAACACTGACATAAACCCTAGAAATGACCATTTCTTGGTCCATTTATGACTGAATGAATAAATAAACAAATAAATAAATAAATACGTAAATGAATGAATGAATGATTGAAAACATTTTTAGACGTTGGCTCTTTACCAAGGTTATTATCGTAAACGAAAACTAACGAAATGACGAAAACTAGAATTGTAAAAACATTTTAGTTAACTGAAATAAATAAAAACTATAATTCAAAGAAAAAACCCCATAACTAACTGAAACCGTATTGTGTGTTTACAAAACTAACTAAAACGTATAAAAATTCTGGATAAAATTCCCTAAGTTTTCATCCTTGTCAATGTCTTATTGATTTGAAATCAATTCATTTTCCTCCAGCAATTTTAGCTGCTGGCCCCGTATGATATTTAACGGTCCGTCACTTCTTGTCAGTCGTCTTCTGGTCCCCACTCTACCTGGAAACATGGACTAAAGTTGGGAGAAAGCAGCAGAGTCCTGTCTGGGATTTATTTGAATTTGACGGTGAAGAAGAGAAAAGATATAAAGAAAATAAAACTAATCTAAAACTAAGCATTTAGAAAATAACGAAAACTAATACAAACTAGCAAGCCTGCTCTAAAAACTAATTACAACTGAGTTAGAGAAAAAAAAAGTCCAAAATTAAATAAAACTAAACTATAATGAAAAATCCAAAACTATTAGAACCTTGGTCTGAACAGCCAGGTCGCATTTGTCCGACCTTTACGTCACTGAAACAACAAACACATCACACGGCAAACGTCACAATTCTGCGTCCAAAGAGGAGGAGCTGTGTGAAAAATGTGTTTACTTCTGTAAACACAGTGTGTGTCTGAGTGGTCACGTATGACATCAGGACCTCCTATGCACATGTGGGTCACTTCAGGGTCGCATTCAGTTCATACTCAAAACTGATAGAAGTTGCATTTAATGTGAAAAATGAACGAGCATACAAAAAAAAAATCAAATTTCACAAAAAAAATCTGCTGTCTGAATGTAGTCTCAGACATTTCTGCTGTTGTGTTTCACACAGATGCTTATTGTGATGCACATGAGGCCAGGATCAACACACAGTTGGATGTTGGTTCCATTTATGTCACAGGTGTCAAACATGCGGCCCGGGGGCCAAAACTGGTCTACCAAAGGGTTCATTTCGGCCCCTGGGATGAATTTGTGAAATGCAAAAACTGTATAATATTTTACAAGATCATGGATTTTTAATAGTTTTGACTGAATAAAGAGATTATGAGTGTGTTCTAGAAATCCAACCTTATGTATGATCCGTACTGCTGGTTTCTGTAATATGACTAATGGATGCGTCAAATAAGCATTTAACCCTTTCATGCATAGTGGTCACTAAAGTGGACAGCTATTCTACAGATGTTCTTTTGTATATTCCTGGGTTTGGTTTTAGTTCCATATCAGCACCATCCCATGCATTGCAATTCATACCATTATTGTAACTTTGCGGTTCTTGATACACCTGATCTTCAGTAACATGTTTGAGTGTAAAGCAATAGCCAATTGTTATTAGACTGTAATTAACAGTTTTCTTAAACAAAAAGTTTTTTTTTTTTTGCATATTATCTCCATGCACTGAGTTATGACTAGTATTAGAGTATGTTAAAATGTGAGAAAACACCAGATTAGCTACATTAAAAATGTTTTTATTTCATAGTTTTCAAACAGTGTATTACTTTCTGACATTGCATTTTAAATGAATATTTTTTTTGCTTCAAAATTAAACACATGGTGTCCAGCTGAGTGGACATTTTTGTAACTCCATGAAAAAAAGGTTCATTAAAAAAAATTTCAATTGCATAATTTTTTTCATGCCTAAAAAGGAATAAAAACAGGAAAAAAATCTTGACTGAGGTTCTTATAATTCATGTATGGAAGGATTAATCAAGTCAAAGAAAGTAATCAATAGATTCATCAATTGCAATAATAATCAATAGCTGCAGCTAATCTAAGCGTATGTTGAAATGTGCATGTTGCAAATATTGCAAAGATGCAAAATACAAATAGTCAATAATTGCAAACATATATATTAAAAGGAAAGAAACAAACCTCTTTTAAAAATATAAGGATTGGATGTTTGTGTTAAAACATGGGAGTAAATGGACACTAAATAAATACACAGATCTGTAAATTCTAATGTGTGTGCTGTTACTTCCTCCTTGGGTTCCCTAGCTGGTGTTCAGGTATCGGTTGCTTTCACGCTGTTGTCTGAGGCAACATCAGTGTCATCGCAATGTCCAGTGAAGAAGGGAACATCCACGCAGACGCTGGCAGCTGAATGCCAGAGTGCAGCTCCTGCCGGCTCTGTTCTATCTGCTTTGGCACAAACGACAGTCAAAGGGATGGGCAGCGGTCCATGCTGTTTGCACTGCCAGACATCTAGGCCTTGAACACAGCGATATCATAAATGGACTGGATGACTTCTATTCACTGACCTATTTAAAAAGATTCAAGAGAAGCCACCAATAATTGCTCATCGCTGACCTGAAAGATAATGTTCGCCGTGCACATGGCAGCTTCTTTTCAGAGGGTATACAGGAGTGGAATAAGTAATGTAACTAGGGATGGGAATCGAGAACCGGTTCTTTTTGAGAACCGGATCCCAGTAGCTCGATTCCTTGGAATCATTTGCCTGCCTGCTTGACGATTCTGCTTATTGATTCAGCCTTCATTGCACATTCGTGACGTCACGCGTATGCTGCATTGTTTTGGTCAGAACGTAGCCAACGTGGCGTTGAGGCAGAAACGGTCTAAACAGACGACACCAGGTCCACTGGAACACTGTCAAAGCTTCCATTTCTTCTAAAGGGTGGAATCCCTCCAATATGTTCAAACATTTGTCCACAGCATGGGATTCAGTTACAGGAATGTCACGTATTTGATTCACTACTTAGCGACGCTTGTGAATGTAGCGACAGAGTGAACGCCGGGCCTAGGTCCAGTGCGGCCAACAAACGTCATACCCCCTCAAATACAAGTTTCTGAAGGTAGGGGAAAGGAAATGAGGTGCACAACAACAGGAGATGATTCGAGCTGAGTCACACTGGTTCCATGTAGTGGAAATGCAGCAATAGAGGAATTAATAAAGCGTCTTTAGTTTCACTTTCACTGTACACATGTATTATTTGTGTATATATATACATATATATATATATATATATATATATATATATATATTTATATAGATAGATAGATAGATAGATATAGATATATAGGTATATAGATATATACAGATATATATAGGTAATTTGATTGTTTTAATATATGCAAATATTCTTTATTAAACATTAAAAAGTAAAAAAAAAAAAAGGAGCAAAATCTCATGCAAAGTTAGGGCAAAAAACTGCATTTTAATTATGGAAAATTACTGTATCGTTATTAGATGGTTATTTTCCGTTATTTTCCAGTTTTTTTTCAGCACCCCAGCTGCTGGAATATTACCCTTTTTTTTACGTTTTTTTTTTTTATTTTACAGTGTATGATGCTCTTTTTTTGTGATCTGTGATGCTCTTTTTTGGTGATGTGTGATGTTCTTTTTGACACCCTCTGCTGCCAAACCAGCAACCAGAGGCTCCTCACATCGTCTGTTTTGCTCTGTGTCCCTGCAGCGTCCCCAGAGATGAAAGCTTATACTGAATCACTACAAATCAGTGTGTGGACTCAGCAGGGAGCAGGTCCAGGACCATAGTCAAATCCCCCAAGTCCAAGTATCAGGTGTAGAGTCAAACACCACTTTGTTTACACTCTGTGCACAAGAGTATCTGCTGAAAGGAGAGCAGGGAGGAATCCCATCCATATGCAGCTCACATGAGGAAATGGAAGAGCAAATACAAGTATGGCAGATTAAAAATCGATTATCCTCCTGAGACCCAGCAATGCATTTTTGTCCTCTGTAGTGGACAACAGTTTCACAGCTTTACTTTAAAATAAAAAAAAAAATTACATAATGTCCAGTGAAAAGGACATTATATATATAAAAAAAGTATCTGAAAAAAACTGTTGCATCATCCAGTTTCAAATTAAGGCAATTATTTAATGTAAAATGCAGAAAATTTTAACTTACTGGGTGTCAGGAGGATATAGATTAATTTGGATTAAATGTAAATGGGGGGGGGGGGGGGGGGATCACGACTTTTCCCATGAAACCAGGGTCAGGTTTATAAAAACATCCTAGATTCTAAATCTGGACATGACTACCCTAGAGACGCTGAATATTATTTAAAATACCATTTTGGATTATTCATACAAGTACTAAATTTGTATGTCCAAATGCGAAAGACATTACGTTTTTGCTGATTGCATGGCATTTTCTTCGCATCTAGAGAAAGTCCAGATCAAAAAATGAATGACAGCCTAATTAGACTAGTGAAATTTAAACTGTACAATCCCAGAGAGGCAAAAGACTCTTAAAGGTGCAGGAGACTTTCATGACCAATTTTTCATCCAATCTGTCAAACCTCAGTCATATCCTCAGTATCATGACTCTGTCAGTCTGTCTGTCATTACTCACCTGAATCTCTTACATTACGGTGAACAGTTTCTTAGTTCCATCCACCAGAAACAGACCATGTGTTTACAAACAGAGCCGGGAGGGAACTCGGGCATCTTCGGAATTTTGTCACGATGTGCATTGTGGGAAAGGGAGGTTCACACCAAGGTTATACTAGTTTTGGATTTTTCATTATAACTTAGTTCTATTTAGTTTTGACTTTTTTTCCCCTCTAATTAAGTTAGTTTTATTTAGTTTTTAAAGCAGGTTTGCGAGTTTTTATTAGTTTTTGTTATTTTTCTAAATGCTTAGTTTTAGTTTAGTTTGAGTTTATTCATATCTTTTATCTTCTTCACCATCATATTCAAATAAATCCCAGACAGGACTCTGCTGCTTTCTCCCAACTTTAGTCTGCATGTTTCCAGGTAGAGTGGGGACCAGAAGACGACTGGAAACCACAGGTGACCAGAAGTGATGGACCATGAAGTGTCTTATGGTGCTGTGAACTAAAACTGCTTGAGGTAAGTAAATTGATTTCATATCAATCTGACACCGACAAAACGAAAACGAAGGGAATTTTATGCATAATTTTTATACGTTTTAGTTTTATAAGCACACAACACAGTTTCAGTTAGTTATCTTTTTTTTTATTATAGTTTTTATTTATTTCAGTTAATGAAAATGTTTTTACAATTCTAGTTTTCGTCATTTCGTTAGTTTTTGTTAATGATAATAACCTTGGTTTATGCAGCCGCCTGCAGCAGCAGCGGCCACGCAGCCATATGATATTATATGGATGAAACAAACACGACACAGAAACGGCTGAAACACAGAAACGGCTGGAGGAATATGCATAGACGGAAGGGAGCTCCTGCTTTTTCCGCGTCATGTCTGTAGCAGCTGCTGCTGCCGCTGCGTGAACCTGCCTTTCCCACAATGCATGTCACGATAAAAGTCCGAAGATGCCCGAGTTCCCTCCCGGCTCTGTTTGTAAACACATGGTTTGTTTCTGGTGGATGGAACTAAGAAACTGTTCACCGTAATGTAAGAGATTCAGGTGAGTAATGACAGACAGACTGACAGAGTCATGATACTGAGGATATGACTGAGGTTTGACAGATTTGATGAAAAATTGGTCATGAACGTCTCCTGCACCTTTAACAAAAACAGCGTATAGATCAGGGGTCAGCAACCTGCGGCTCTGAAGCCTCATGCGTCTCCTCCTCCTCCTTGTAGTGGCTCCTCCCTTTACTGTGGTCAGTCCAGCCGCCATTCTCCTCTGCATGGTCAAGCCAGCTGCTAGCGTTTTTCTTGTGCGCTACTTATTTGACAGTTACGGCAGATGAGCTGCATGGAGCGAATGTGCCTTCAACAACCAAAGTAAGGGCTCATTTATGCTCGACGTTAAAGATGCAGACAGACGCAGGGTTCTGTCCTTCCTTTGTATATTACTCACCTAATTCTGTCCGTTTTCCGGGAGAATATGGAGCAGTACAACTGGGAACTGTGGAGGCAGTGTTGAGTTTGGAAGAGAATCATTTCCATAAAGAGCGATACTTTTCATAGAGCGACTGTATGAGTATGAGTACTGTGTACTTTTGGAGTAATCCTACAACAGATTCCCTTCCAAGATACAAAAGTGTGTTTTTTCCGTCTGAAATAGGCTTTAAGACTAAATTCAATGATGAATAAAATTATTTTTTCCAAAAAGTACCTCATGAATTTGGTATATTTGGTATTAGTACTTCATATACTATTAGCACAAATACTATGAACTACTTTTACTGTGTACTTTTAGAGTAATCATACTCCAGAATCCATTCCACACTGCACTTCTGTTTGTTGTATTCAGTGGTTGTAACACGTAAAATGTAAAAAAAAGATTCAAACTTTTAAAAGTTTATAAGTTCTGTTATTTTTCACGGCTCCAGACTATTTTTTTTGGCGTTAGAGGGGGCAAAATGGCTCTGACTGATCATCAAGGTTGCAGACCCCTGGTATAGAAAGACAGCAGGACGAATAGGAGGATATTAGAAATAACTACAGTGATTTGTGAAATGTTGGTGTTTAAATAGTCGAATGTTGAGTTTGCTGTTTGTCCGGTGCTGTCAGCGCTCCTCGGTCTTCTGACAGACTCCAGTCCCTCCTGTTTCACCTCTTTGACTCCGGGTCCAGTGCGTCCTCTGTGGAACTCTGTGAAGCATGCCAAGTCCGTGTCCCTTTGCATTGACGGCTGGCACTGATGGATTGCGCTGCTGCCAGGCCTTTTCGCTCAGGGCCGCTGAACTGCCTCTTTTGACCCGTACCCGTTTAGCACCAGGTTTCATATTTGCCCCGAGATCAACCTCCTTTTTACAGACATGTTCAGTTCCTGTGGGACTGGCAGTGTTTTCGCTGTGTTACTGCTTACATTTTGTCAGTATCCCACAGCTCAGGCCAAAAGTTCACCACAGGACCACCTGTCAACTTGAAACCACTTGTGATGTACTCGTCTGCAACTTTCTGTCTGTCACGAATTATACTTATTTCTTTATTTTATTTTATTTGCACATCACAAACAACAAGAAAAAAAAAAAAAGTTTTCATGCAAGTAACACCACTGTGCAGGAGAGAATAGAAACCAAAAAAAGGCTCGTATAAATACCTCACCAGAAATAAACAATACACAGTTTTTAAAAAAAGAATAAAAACACAATATAACTCAAATAATAATCTAAAGTAAAAAAAATACAAAGCAAATATATAAAGCCTTACATTTTTTCATAAATTAGAGTCCTTTTCAGATGCTTTTTAAATAAACATAAAGAAGATGTTGATTGAAGTTCAGGACGTAGATTATTCCAAAGATGTGGTCCACGATATTTTAGAGAATACTAACTGACACAAGTTCAGCAGTATTTATCTACAACCAAACTGGGAAATAATCATGTTTTGTAATAAACACAATGTTTCTTGCATTATTTTTCTCACTCCAAACAAAATCCTTCCCTTGATTTTGTTGCAAGGAAATACAGTTTGTCATGGAAGGATCAGTGACTTCTTCAGGCTGTCCTCAGCAGACAGAGCCCTCAGCCCTTCTAAATAGTGATGTGTCGGTCACAAACGAAACAGCTCTGAGAGCCGGCTCTTTGACGTGAACAACGGGAGCCGGCTCCTGATTAGAGCCGCTTTGTCCCGTTCGTTCACCCCACCCCCACCCCCGACCAGAGGGGAGAGGGGCGGAGTTACACACACAGCAAGCGCACGAACAGGACGGAGGGAGACGAGAGAGAAAGAGAGCAGGGACCACAACGAAAACAGACTGGAAAGGTAAAAAAAAAGTTGAGAAAATGAGGGACAACAGGAAGCACAGCAAAATCTGGACATATTTCAATGACACTGACCAAACTAAGGCAGAATGTAGAGTGTGCAAGACAAAAATCTCATATAGAGCTGGCTCCACAAACAACCTGCACAGACACATGTGAACTGTTCATCCATCAGTTCAACTGGAAGAAAAAACACAAGCAAGTGAACGTGACATTAATGAAGGTGCCAGTGAGTCTACTGCAACTGCTGCTGCTACTGCAGTATCGACAGCATCGCTGTGAAAGCTAAAAGTTTAAAATAGTTAAAAGTTAGTAAAGGTCAGTTGTAAATAGTTAAGCATTTCTTTTTGCACTTTCTAATTTATTTATTTTTAATCACTCTGTAGAGTGTATAAGTAAAGGTGCATTTACATTTACATAAACATTTGATAGAGTGCATGTTTTTTTTTTTTTACATTAGTAATTCATATTGCGCATAACTTTACATTATTGTTGGTAATAAATTAATTTAAGCACCAAAAAATCTGAAGAGCCACTTGGGAGCTGAAAGAGCCGGCTCTTTTTAGTGAGCCGAGCCAAAAGAGTCGGTTCTCTAAAAAGAGCCGAAATTCCTATCACTACTTCTAAACGCACTGACGTTGTAAATCAAGTTGGAGGATATTTCAGAACAAAAAAAAAAAAAGTTTTTTCGTGTGAACACCTTTATTCATGTTGGCCAGTTTGTAGAGGTTTGGTTAAAGTCCAGACATGGAGACATGGAAGACCAAAGTACATGTGTTAAATGCACCCTAGAGCACTCTAGAGAACTTCTACAGATATTTCTTTTGCTATGGTTTTGCTGTCTTCTCTACTGGCAGTGATCTGTACTTTTGAAGGACTGTTCTAACCAAAGGAAGCTGAGTGGCTGGAATAGCAGTCAGTGAAGGGCCAATCACTTCCTCCCATTCATCTGCAGGGCCACCTTTTCTCTTCAGAGGGCCCCCAGGGTGCTTCACCTTCTTCTCTTCACTACTCTTGGGTGTTTTGCCTTCAGGATGACTTGGCATATTTACACTGAAAATGTGTTACCCTTCTCTGGAAAAAGAAATGTGGTACCTGCTGAACTGAAGAAAAGGGAGGGTACCAGAGGGGTAATCTAGGATCGGATGTTCTCCAGTGAAAGCCCTGAGTGCAGATCTTTCAAATAAGACTAGGCAATAAAGAAATCAGCAAAAACGTGTGATTTTACCCATTTTTCAGTGTCATGTGACCTTGACCTGTACATGATTTGATACCCTCATAAACAACAGTAGCATCCCCCAAAACCTCTAACATGACATTTGCATGAGCAAATATGGCAGAACTAACTGACAAATGCATGATTTTCCATTGAAAAATGGGTTTTCTGCACTCAGCTGATGGGCACCCTAAAGACGGCGGTGGGGGGTCTAAAACTTTATGGATTGGGCTGAAATTTCTTTTTGGAAGTCACTAATATATAAGAGATTAACTGGTCAAATTAAGAGCTTGATTGGAAAAGAAGTCCCAAAAATGGGACGCCCTACACTGCCCCCCATGGTTCCCGGTGGTACTGCTCCATATTCCCTGTTTGGGTTCACATCTGCAGCGCTCCCCGAGGATGGACAGGAATACAGACGTTATGAACGCAGAGGACGGACACAACGCTCCATCCGTATGCACATTAGATGTAGAACATAAATGGGCCTTAAAACTAACTTTGCGTCAGAGAGCACAAACCCCTATTTACCAGACGCAAGTGACCCACATTTGGATGGTTTCTAAAGTGAAAAAAAAAGTCATAGCCTGCCTCTCATCCACGCAGATAAAAAGACAAATGCAAGTCCAGCATAGAGGAGATACAGGGTACATTTTTGACAGCCTCTGAAGCACTTCTAAAAGGAGCCGTCTTGCAGCGCTGGCAGTGTTTAAGAGCCATTACTTTCTCATTCAGCACATGTGCCAAGGTCGTCAGGCTGGATAATGAGGTTTTAGCATCCAATGACTCCCTTCAACACTGCTCTATTAGTTATGTAAAATAGGCAGACCCTGGTTTATTGACTTTACGGAATAGCTTTTGTTAGGGTTTGGAAATTGAAATTTTACTTGCACACCCCAATTTAAAAATTGGGGAAAGATTTCCTCTATTTTCTGTTAATTTTCAATCATGGGGAATGAAGAATGGGTGAATGGTGATAAGTGATTTTCTCTCCCCACTCTGACCTTGTCGTTCCCTACAGATATAGTAAGTCAGCTGGGAGTGACATTAATAAGTTCATCTAAAGGTATAGATCTTATGGGGAGGTGGTGCTTTTTATGAGCTGTAGCTGCAGTGCTAGCATCTAATAACGGCAGAACTTTCAAGTGAGTGATGCGGCGGTAGTTGTGGCAGCATGGCAGTGGGAAGAGTGGAAGATGTGAGTGTAGTGGCAGAGCGGGCTGTCTGCCTCAACCAGCTAAAAGACTTCAGCTTTGATGATGAGATACAGCTGCATGAAGGCAAGGCTCAGCCTGTCACTGCACAACTTCACTCAAAATGATAAAGGACTATATACTATATATACACTGCACCATTTTCATCAAATCCACACAGTTGTCAAGAGGAACCTGTGATAAGCTTCCTCTAAGTTAAATATTCATTCATTGTACTTTTATTTTTACAGGGTTGCCCTGATGAGCATAATTTTTTACACTTGTTTTTATGGCTACACAAACATAAAACAAGTGTTCAGAGAACACAAACCTCCACCAAGCACCCCGAACGGTGTGCATGAGTGGATCGACTATTTCTTTTTAAATTCAACAGTTTCCAGGTTGTTCCATACAGCAGAAAAAGTTGAAGCTTGGTACCAGTCATGTGTCTGTCAAATTATATTCAATTCCAATCAATATTTGTTGAGTTATAATGAAAATGAGTTGTAAATGGGATTTTCAATGTTAAATGTAAATGTCCACAGAGTCCACATTCCACAGTGGATGTGGACAATTTTGTGCCAGATACAAGATATTGTTCTAAGCTACAGGTGGATCCAATTGGAGGCTAATCGGAGTCGTTTTGAATTTTTTATGAATTTTCAAAAATTTCTCAATGATGACAGATGGAAAATTGTAGATTTTGTGACCTTGCTGTGACCTTGAACTTTGGCCTACTGGGACCAAAATGTAATGTGTTGGTCCCAGGGCCTAGGCCTATCTGTGGGTACGATTTGGTAAAGATGGTTGGAATAGTTTTCACGTAAAGTTGCTAACAAACAAGCAAACAAACACACAAAGCAAAGTGATCACAATACTTCCTGGAGGAGGTAAGAAGAGGACCAGTGGCATTGTAGCTCACCGGCATGTTCTATCAAGAATCAGTAACAACTTGAATTTGTGAGATTGTCAGGTTCTGCTGCTTTGTTACAGTCCTGTGGTCCTGATGCAGGTGATCAATTTCTCAATAGAAGTGGGTGGTACTTTCACTGGAGAAGAACTCAACTAATTTGATCAAAGTCCATATATGACTTTGTTAATATAGATTTTGATACTGACCATAAGTCTTCTATTAGTTTATAAGACACCTATGATAGCTCTTCAGTTTTCAGTGATCACTAGGATTTATATTAATATCTTTAACCATTTACATGTTATTAACCATCAAAATATGGACTCAATATAAGGAAATACTTCAAAAATTAATAAAAAAATTTCAAAAATCAAAATTTCTCAAAACTGTGAACAAACTTTGTAGATATTGTCCCATTGAAGCTATATGTATATATAAAATCACAAATGAGTAGTTTTGGTGAAGAAGATTGTTGAAATGCAGACATTAGTGACCTGGTGTTTGACCCTTCAAGGTCACTCAAGGTCAAAGGTCATGGACCCAAAGGAAAGTCCATATATGGCTTCCTATCAGTGCTCAATAGTAACTATATTGATATCTGTAACCATTTCCATGTTATAAACTTTCAAAATATGGACTCAGTATACAGAAATACTTCAAAATGTATTAAAAAAAATGTAGAAATCTAAATTTCTCAAAACTGTGAACAAACTTTACATATTGTCCCATTGATACTACATATAAAATCTGAAATGAATCCGACCAGTAGTTTCAGTGAAGAAGATTGTTGAAATGCAAACATTAGTGGCTTCGTGTTTGACCCTTCAAGGTCACTCGAGGTCAAAGGTCATGGACCCAACACAAAATAGCACCGGACCAAAAATGCAACATCATTTACGAAATACCATGCAAATCATGTAACAAACATACATCGGAGAAACAGGACGATCTTTCAATACAAGGAAAAAAGAACACCAAAAAGAATGCGAAAAGGAGACAGTAGGGCGATTCACACGGACTCAAAAGGACAAAGCAGAACAGGAGAACCTAAAATCAGCCATCACAGACCACTGAAGAAGACACAACCACATCATGGACTGGGATGAGGGCACAATCAGAACATCTGAAACAAACAAACTCAAACGTTGGATCAAGGAGGCAACAGAGATCAGGAAGCGGGCGAATGGCACCATCAGCCGGAACGAGGGGGCGTACACCCTCTCTCACACCTGGGATTCCCTCCTCCAGAGACCACCCAAGGCGGAGGAGGCGCGGTCGGCTCGACGGGCTCTGAGTGGTCCGTCGAGCCGACCAGCTGATAAATGACACGTCAGATGATGCTTCTGAGGGAGACTGGAGTCACAGTCGAAACTGTCAAGCAGGTAACATCTAAAAACTATACCTTGTCTGAACAAAAGAAAAAAAAGAAAAATATAATTACTCTAAAATTTAGGTTTATTTACAACATAGTATAGCAAAGTATTACATGATCAAAAACAAATTCATTTTAGCAAACAAATGTCTCAGTTTTGAATGTCTGGGGTCGCCAGAAATTTGTGATGTTAAAATGGGGTCAGGAGACAAAAAAGGTTGGGAACCACTGGACTACCATGTTGGTGTGCTTTATCCATGGTCCTGAAACTTAATTAGGCCACCTCCAACATCGCAGGTGTGGCAGTCGCAGAAAATTAAATGTTTCATGAACTTTTAGTTTGCGTTAAAGATGAATGTTCAACTGTTCGACATGTAGGACCGACCGTTAACTTAAAAACGAATTCGGCCTGTTGATTGCTCATTTTTTTATGATAAAAGAAAAATCACCTCTAACCAAGCTATATGGTTTAGTTGCAATTTACATTTATGATCGTTTTCTTTGTAATATGACGTTGTTATTGTTGTTTGTCAATACTCTGTCATTGTTGTTGTTTTTGGTTTGTTTGTTTATTTGTTTGAGTTTCCCTTTGTTCATGTGTTGTTGTTGTTTTTTCTGTCCACATTGTCTTGTTAACTATCACTAAAAAAAAAAAAAAAAGAAAAATCCCCGTTTTTTTTTTGACAAATCACACCCTATCTATCTATCTATCTATCTATCTATCTATCTATCTATCTATCTATCTATCTATCTATCTATCTATCTATCTATCTATCTATCTATCTATCTATCTATCTATCTATCTATCTATCTCATGTTATTATAAATTTTGATTTGATGGATTCTAACTGATCACAGGTACAAACAGGTTGGATGTATGGTCCAAATGGTTGACTCTTGTTATTGATAAGTATTTCTGTAATGTAAGAACAGTTTTTAATCTCTGTCTCTTTAGGAACATTTTTGTGTCGCTCCACCAACAAGGTTATTCTTAGATGAGTGGTTTGTCATCCTTTTGTTTTTAATGATTTGTCTTTTCACTAAAGCTGACATTCTAACGTCAGTGACAAAACGCTTAAAAATAAGTATGTTTTGTGTTGACAGTGTCTATGTGCATGTGTCAAGGTTATTATCGTTATCGAAAACTAACGACATGACAAAAACTAGAATTGAAAAAACATTTTCGTTAACTGAAATAAATAAAAACTATAAAAGAAAAATCGATAACTAACTGAAACTGTATTATGTGTTTACAAAACTAACTAAAATGTATAAAAATTATGAATAAAACTCCCTTCGTTTTCATCTTTGTCAATGTCGGGTTGATACGAAATTGATTTATTTCACTCTAGCAATTTTAGCTAGCGGCACCATACGACACTTAACGGTCCATCACTTGTGGTTTCCAGTCGTCTTCTGGTCCCCACTCTACCTGGAAACATGGAGAATAAAGTTGGGAGAAAGCAGAGTCCTGTCTGGGATTTATTTGAATACGATGGTGACGAAGATAAAAAAAATATACAGAAACTAAAACTAAACTAAAACTAAGCATTTAGAAAATAATGAAAACTAATAAAAACTAGTAAACCTGCTCTAAAAATGAATTAAAACTAACTGAATTAGAGAAAAAAAAAAGTGAAAAATTAATTAAAACTAAACTATAATGAAAAATCCCAACTATTATAACCTTGGCATGTGCATGTATTGTCGTAAATGCCTGTGACGGCTCTGTGACAGCTGTACATCTGTAATTTCAATGTCAGCCATTTAGGATTTGACTTTTCCGTGCTGTAGCTCCCACACATACACACACTGTGCACCGTGTCACCACAGCGCCGTTAACAAGTGAAAAAGGACATGATTTTACAACATATTGTGAGGTCATGTGTGTAAAAATAGCATGATAAAGATCACAGGATACAAGTTAAAGGCACATTTCCTATCAGTTTGCCTGGGATGTGTCACCACGAGTGCTGATTCGTGGTGTGTTTGGAGATCAGAGTCCTGCCTGAGGCTTCCATAATCTAAGCACCGAGATTAAAGATAAGAAAAGTACAGTGTTTGCTATAAATCTATTTGCCTGGTATTTCTGCCTGAGTGACTTTACATTCGGGAAAAATGTAGGAGAAAGGATGAGCATTGCTGTCTTTATCTAAAAGCAGAATTAAGATAAACTACAGCGGCATAATAGGATAAAAGAAACCCAGCAAAGTAAGGGAGGAGGCCTCATTTGATCATTGCACCAGATGATGCAGATGTGAAGCAGAGTTCAGCTGCACATGAAGCAGCTCACAGACTCATTAAAAGGCTGGACATATAGCTGAGTAAACTTCCAGGGGTACAGTTCTGTTCGTTTAAGAGGAGACCTGCGGATGGCAGCTCACAAACAAGACGAATGCAACATACAGGTCAGTTTTAGAGGGAAGAAGACAGAACAGCATTCTGCACAGATGGTTTTTAGAAAAAATAAGAGTAAGCATCGACTTTTAAAGTTTCAGGGTTATTCAGTCTCATGTTGCACTGTTGGCACCAAGGTTATTATCGTTAAGAAAAACTAACAAAATGACAAAAAACTAGAATTGAAAAAACATTTTTGTTAAAGGAAATAAATAAAAACTATGATTAAAAGAAAAAAAAAAACATAACTAACTGAAACTGTATTGTGTGCTTATAAAACTAACTAAAACGTATAAAAATTATGGATAAAATTCCATTCATTTTCGTCTTTATCAATGTCAGATTGATACGAAAGCGATTTATTTCACTCTAGCAATCTTAGCGAGCAGCACCATATGATATTTAACGGTCCGTCACTTCTCGTCACTTGTGGTTTCCAGTCGTCTTCTGGTCCCCACTCTACCTGGAAACATGGAGACTAAAGTTGGGAGAAAGCAGCAGAGTCCTGTCTGGGATTTATCTGAATAGGAAATATTATTTTAATTTGGATGGTTGAATTCTTGGGTTTAATCACGTTAGTCAGTATTGGTCAGGATTCTTTTGTTTCACTGGTTAGTCTTAAAGTTCTTAGGATAGGTCACATCTTGGTCACATACTAAACCGACAGATTTATGATCACAGGACTTTACCTCAGACATACTTTTAAAACACATGCACACAGATGATCGTAAACAACAAGAGATAAGAGTGAAACACACAGTCAATATGGAGTTTTACATAGAGTTGACGTATCACATCTGCTTGACTTTAGAGTCAGATGACACCAGTCCATTTTCTGTGACCCAGCCCACCTAGCACAAGGGGCTCAGCCCATAGTTTGAAGATCAGTTTACAAGGATGATAAAAGTGAAGTGCATTGGAATGTCTGGATCCATTTCCCCGCTTGGGGTGTGGATCCTCAGCTGAGTTATATTTTGTTTGTGATCAGATCTTTTCAATTATTAAATGTGTAAAAATGAGACCAAAAAGAATCCAGACTTATTCTTGGAGCTTCCAACAAAAGAATATGCTAACAAAGATGACGGTGAAGAAGATAAAAGATACGACAAAACTAAATTAATACTAAAACTAAACTAAGCATTTAGAAAAAAAAAAAGAAAACTAATAAAAACTAGCAAACCTGCTCTAAAAACGAATTAAAAACTAACTGAATTAGAGAAAAAAAAGTCAAAAGTAAATAAAACTAAACTATAATGAAAAATCCAAAACTATTATAACCTTGGTTGGCACATGTATGTGTTAGAATTAGAAAATGTTGATCCATTATATGCAAATAAACCTTGTTGCAAAAAAATGTCTAATTCACAGAAATCATTGTAAAGTTGCACAAGACTGGTGATATTAACATTTATCATTAACTCAGTGTTTCTCAAACATTGGGGCAGGCTTCAGTGTGTGTGTGTGTGTGTGTGTGTGGGGGGGGGGGGGGGGGGGGGAGTAAAATAATAACATAATAATATATAACAATGTCATCTCCAAACTTTCTGTTATAGAGTGAAAAAGTAAATTTATTTTATAAAAATGCTTACATCTATAAACTATTCTTTCAAAAGATGTGAATAACATGAACAAACTGAAAAAATCAGTGTAATTTTAACAATATTCTGCCTCAATTTATCATTTACACATGTTCATTATAACTTACAGATCACAGTGGATCTACAAACACACAAAACATTTAATAACAGAAAGAATATTGTTAAAACTGTACTTACTTCTCTTAAGACATTTCAAGTTGTTCATATTTGTTCAGGTTATTCACATTTTTTCTGAAATTATACTTTGTTTTAGTGTAAATACATGAAAATATTTACATTTACATAGAGAAAAATTTGGAGTTGACATTATTTCTATGTTATTATGATAGTATTTGACTGGTCCTGTCCACTGGAGATTGAATTGGTCTGAATGTGGAACCTGAACTAAAAGGATTGTTAATATCTTAGTGTAATTTTTACATTTCACAAATTCATCCCAAGGGCCGGACTGGATCCTTTGGCGGGCCGGATTTGTCCCCCAGGCCGCATGTTTGACACCTGTGATCTAGTCAAATGAGGGTGAGGAAGTCCATCCAGACAGGTGAGGGTAAAGGCGGCCATACACTGTGCGATTATTTCGATCGTTGCACGCAGCTCCATCTCAAACTGTGTGAATCAATGGTAAAGTCAGGCTCACGATTCCTGTTCTCACACTGTACGGACCGATGCTGGTATGTGACCTGACTGCTCACACTGTAGGACCATACACCAGAGGACGCACCACATGTTCCAGTGTTGTATCTGGAAATACAACGTTAAAATACCAAGGAATCCGAAAGTGCATAGACGATTGTGTATTGGCGTGAGTCACAAAATGGTACAGGGTGGGGAAGCAAAATTTACAATGAACATTTAGTTGTTTTTTCTCAGCAGGCACTACGTCAGTTGTTTTGAAACCAAACATATATTGATGTCATAATCATACCTAACACTATTATCCATACCTTTTCAGAAACTCTTGCCCGTATGAGTAATCAGGAAAGCAAACGTCACAGAGTGTGTGATTTGCTGAATGCACTCGACACACCAAAGGAGATTTCAAAAATAGTTGGAGTGTCCATAAAGACTGTTTATAATGGAAAGAAGAGAATGACTATGAGCAAAACTATTACCAGAAAGTCTGGAAGTGGAGGAAGCAACAAAAAACGTACCAAAGCTTTTATTAAAGCTCTCAAATCCAAAATCCTAAAGGATCCAACCAATCCATCCAGATACCAGGTATTGCCATGGCTTAAAGCAAACTACCCAGATGGAAATTATGTATGGACACAGGATGGTGCTCCAGCCCACACAGCTAGAAAAATACAAGATTTCTGCAAATCCAACTTTAGCAATTTTTGGGAATCATGTTTATGTCCGCCTTCTAGCCCAGATCTAAACCCTCTGGATTCTGCTATTTGGGGCGTTTTAGAACATGCTACCAATAGAACATCACACAGCAATGTCCACTTTCTTAAAGATACTATTAAAGAAGAATGGGAGAAGTTGTCACCCCAATATTTTTTTTTTTTTTAATTCAAGTTTTTATTTGGTTTACAATGCAAGATTTACATATTTTATCCATTGATAGTTTTGTTTTTTTATAAAACAAGACAAAAAACAAACAAACAAAAAACAAGCAAAAAAAAACCAAAGAGAACAATTGAGTAGCAATTGAACAATGGTCGTCAAGTATGTTTTTTTTTTTTTAAGTATTTATAAAGTCTATCCACAGTCTCCAGCATTCCTTGAATTTGTCATGGTCCAGTCTTAGTGTAAAGGTGAGTTCTTCCATTTGAGCGATTTCTTTAACAAGGTCCTTCCATTCATCCTGCGAGGGTGTCTTGTCTGTCAGCCATTTCCTAGTGATCACTTTTTTGCTGGCAATCAACAAGATGTTCCACACAGATGTTTTACAAAATCCTTTTATACCACCTGGTCGTTTACCTAAGAACATATTCTCAAAATTTAAAGGTGTTTTTATTTTCATGACTTTGCCAATACTATTCCTGATTTTTTCCCAAAAGGGAGATAATTTGGGACAGCTCCAAAAAATATGATGGTGATGAGCTTTTTTCACCCCACACTGTCTCCAGCATGATGTATCTACATTTAAACCTTTTTGTGCAGGTGTTCTAAAAAAGCGAATCACACTTTTCCATGCAAATTCTCTCCAACTAAGTGAAGATGTAGTCACCCGAATATTTGAGGAACACTTGCGCAAGTTTCAGGAAGCGTCTGAAGGCAGTTATTGAGAAAGAAGGAGGACACATAGAATAAAAGCATTTTCTATTATGTCAATTTTCTTGTGGCAAATAAATTCTCATGACTTTCAATAAACTAATTGGTCATACACTGTCTTTCAATCCCTGCCTCAAAATATTGTAAATTTTGCTTCCCCACCCTGTAGTACTAAACAAAAACCAACGAGCTGCTTTGGCAATATGTGCCATTATCTGCGAGGAATCAAAACAGAAGAAAAGACGACAACGTGTTTGGTGCAGGAATTGGTTGTTCAGATGTGGACAGTATGGGCTGTCAGTCCTACAGCGAAGGGAACTAGAGGGAAGCTGCAAAAGCTAAACTGCGCTAGGACAATAGCCAGCTACTGTTAGCTTAGAATTAGCGACCGCTTCTGTGTTCGTGCATGCACAGTTGAGAATTTGAGGCCCATGGGCTCGTGGCACTGCTTTGACAGTGCGATACCCTCACGAGGAGCGAGCAGGATTTCAAACAGCTCCATTTTTCTTGCGAACACACGATTGCTGGTCGTGTGGTGGTGGTGAGGTGTTAATCACTTCTCCTTAGCCCATGTACACTGCACCAAGCACCACACATCTGGACCCATCCCAGAAAGAGTCGCACGAGTGAGAAATCATCTCTAAACTTGCACAGTGTATGGCTGCCTTAAGGGAGGAGGTCACAGATATCCCATAATACTTCTTCATTCTAACCATAATGCTGTCAGATCAGATGACTGTTAACAGTGGGAGTGGAGGCGTTGTTCTGGGTTAAATAGTGAACGCACCTGTTTAGTGCACCCCTGAACGCAAATAGTGACTGAATGATGGTTTAGCGAACACAACGAGCACAGAAACGGATTTTGCGTCCGTTAAGCCCCTGTGTTCGCCGACCCATTGTTAGCTCACTGTTTGCACTGAAGGGCGTGCAAACGGCTGTGTTCACTATTTAACCCAGAAACGAGCCCCTGGTTCATAAACTCGTCAACAGAACTGAAAATAATGCTGTTGAAACACTTACAGTAGGTGTCGGATTCAACGCTGTTCGATGCCTAAATTGTTCCTTGAAGCTGTTTTGTACATGGGTGTTATACTGAGCTGCTGCTGCACCATGAGTCTGTCATTTCCGATGCAGCGTGGGTACAGAAAGTCCTTTTTGCTGTTAATCAAAGACCAGCATGTTTATCTTCACTTATGGCTGTAATTACTTGGAGCCTTTGCAAATGGATATGGCATGTGACTGTAACATAGCCTATAATGGTTCTTTTAATCACACATCCATGGTGATTGTTGTTGGCACTAGATTAGAGTGATTGTCCGCTCCCTGAGCACAGTCATCAAATGATGTTTGTCGAGTCTCGTTTGTTTTTGTCTTGAAGGCCTGAATGTTTGAGCAGCGTTTTACACTCTCCACATGAACAATACAGATGGATTACAATGAGATCCAGTCCCAAAGAAGCACTATCTATCTATCTATCTATCTATCTATCTATCTATCTATCTATCTATCTATCTATCTATCTATCTATCTATCTATCTATCTATCTATCTATCTATCCATCCATCCATCCATCCATCCATCCATCCTCCCTCTCTCTCTATAATAATAATAATAATAATAATAATAATAATAATAATAATAATAATAATAACTTTATTTGTATAGCACCTTTAAAACAAAGTTTACAAAGTGCTTTGACAGAGGGCACAACAGCAGGATACACGAAGCAAGTAAAAACACTAAAACAGAAGCAACACAATTAGAGAGATGTATGAACAAGTTAATTATCAAACAGGATCAAATTAAAAAATTAAAATTAAAAATTAAGGTTAAAAAGGGGACAGACCATCACACTAAAGCAAGTCTATAAAAATGTGTTTTAAGTGTGTTCTATCTATCCATTCACCCACCCACCTCTCTCTCTCCATCCATCCATCCACCCACCTCTCTCTCTCTATATCCATCCACCCCTCCCTCCCTCCCTCCCTCCCTCCCTCCATCCATTCACCCACCCAACTCTCTCTCTCTCTCCATCCATCCATCTATCCATCTCTCTCTCCATCCATCCATCCATCCATCCAGCCACCTCTCTCTCTCCATCCATCATCCATCCATCCATCCATCCATCCATCCATCCATCCATCCATCCATCCACCCCTCTCTCTCTATCCATCCACCCCTCCCTCCCTCTCTCTCTCTATCCATCCATCCATTCACCCACCCACCTCTCTCTCTCCATCCATCCATCCATCCACCCCTCTCTCTCCATCCATCCATCCATCCATCCATCCATCCATCCATCCATCCATCCATCCATCCTCTCTCTCCATCCATCCATCCATCCATCCATCCATTCATCCATCCATCCCTCTCTCTCCATCCATCCATCCATCCATCCATCCATCCATCACCATATATCCACCACCCACCTCTCTCTCTCTCTCTATCCATCCATCCATCCATCCATCCACCTCTCTGTCTCTTTCTCTCTCTCTCTATCTGTCTATCTGCCTACCTACCCATCCATCCATCCATCCATCCATCTGATAACAATCTAACAGATATTTTTTCCCCCAAACTTAAGTTAATGGTAAATGACAAAAAAAATACAGGAAGTCACAACTGTGCCTGTGGCAACCAAAGAGGGAGGGGCAATGTTACTTGTCAACACAGAGCAGGTGAAAGCCATTAAAAACCCAGACACTTCTGCCTGTCAACTTTGTTTCCAGTCTGTGCCTGGATGTGTGCTCGGTGTTGTTGATGGCAGTGTGGAGAGCTTTGCAGACATGTGAACGGACAGTTACGACAGCTTCTCCCACGACGTATGGATTTCACCTCATTACTCAGTGAGGCCTCTTTCCTAATTGGAGTTCCCGACACTGCCTGTCCCAGTGACATGATTCACCAGCTTTATTTATTTATTTATTTATTTTTATGGGCCTGTTGAAACTGTGAGGGTTATTTTTCTTCTCCAAAAATTAATTCCATTTGAAGTGTCTGAATGCAATCAACAACCCAAAACACAGGACCTGCATGAGAGGCAGCACAAGGTCTTCCAGACCCCATTGGGGTTAAGTTAAATTAACTTGGCATTTAATGTGTTGTACTTAACATAACAATTCCATTCAAATCAAGCATTTAAGTTTAATACGCTCAAGTTTTCATTACTCATTACTTCAATTTTTTAAGGCAACTGGTTTACTCAAATTTTTTTAGTAAACTCAACTTTTCCGGTCTTACAGTCTGCCATTTTGATTTGAATATGCAATTTCTTCTTAGTGTTTTTTGTGCTATTTCCAGATGTGCTGTTGACACCAAGGTTACTATCGTTAACGAAAATTAACGAAATGACAAAAACAAGACTTGATAAAAACATTTTCGTTAACTGAAATAAATAAAAACTATAATTAAGAGAAAAAAATGATAACTAACTGAAACTGTATTGTGTGCTTACAAAGCTAACTAAACCATATAAAAATTATGGACAAAATTCCCTTCGTTTTTGTCAACGTTGGATTGATACGAAAGCTATTTTTTTCACGCTAGCAATTTTAGCAAGCGGCACCGTCTGTCACTTCTCATCACTTGTGGTTTCCAGTTGTCTTCTGGTCCCCACTCTACCTGGAAACATGGAGACTAAAGTTGGGAGAAAACAGCAGAGTCCTGTCTGGGATTTATTTGAATACGACGTAGAAGAAGAGAAAAGATATGACAAAACTAAAATTAATACTAAAACTAAACTAAAACTAAGCATTTAGAAAAAAATGAAAACTAATAAAAAATAGCAAACCTGCTCTAAAAACTAACTGAATTAGAGGGAAAAAAGTCAAAACTAAATAAAACTAAACTAGAATGAAAAATCCAAAACTATTATAACCTTGGTTGACACAAGAAGAAATATTTAACTCTAAGCTTGAAGACATTTACACATATAATACAACCCTTTGACTGCCCCCCCCCATCCACAACAGGCACAAAGCAGGTTGATTCTTCTGCTACTAATGTCAAATTTTAGGGTGCCACCAATAAAATTTTACAAGTTACGCACCATCATAAGGTACCAGCTACAGACGTGACTACAGACTATGTCTAACAGGTCTACAATTATAACTGGATTTTCACATTTACAATTAGCGGCCCTGTTTTTACTGTTTGCAGCTGTTATACATGAACAAACTCCTAGTGAAGTAACTTCAAGTTCGGTAAGCATTATCTAAAGATCTTCATGATAACAAGGTGTTTTTTTGTTTTTTTTTTTATCTGCTTCCATCTGATTGCGTGCTGTAGTCTGATTCACCGAAGTGAAATGTCTCCAATTAATTTAACAGCTTGATTTTTTTTAAAAAAATGTGCAGCACAAAGGTCACATTAACCATATGTAAATTATGACATGAATGATTAATTGTGATAATGAATGTGATTTTAGTAAGCCATTAAAATGTCTTGAAAAGTGGGATTCAAATTACCAAAATGTTGATTTTATGGCTTACTCATCATGTGGCTTTTGTTATTCGGGAGTGTTTTCAACCAACAACTAAATAAAAGGTTCCACTCTGGTATTCAGCTCCAGCCAAGCCTTTTTTGCCATAAACAAAGAAAGACAATTTAAGAGCATTTCTATGAAGCACAGATAGTAGGTGGGTAGACAATGGGGTAGTTCCCTCAGATCAAGGGCATAAATTGTGGCCGGGGCTGACCTGAGGAGAAGCGAAGAAGGGATACAAAAGGAGAATGGAGGACAGTAAAGCTGTTGGCCCTGATGGAGTACATGGAAGGTACTCAGTGTGTGCGGACCAGCTGACCAGGGTTTTCACACAGATTTTCAACCTTTTCCTGTCACAAGCCCCCCCCCCGTCTGAAAACAGTGACCATAATCCTCGTCCCAAAACGTCAGCTATAGATAGTGTAAACATGCAGCAACAGTAAATCACAAAAACCACAGTTACTTTTGGTTAATGAACTACTGCCCCAGTTTCTTTATCTTTAACCACCTCGTGCTAAATCTCTGACTATCTGGGCAAAAAAACTGAATGTTCTGGAGATTATTTGACCAACGGTGACTACTCCATTACCTCGTAACCACCCATTACCCCATAAAAACAGGGTCTGGCTAAGCTGGGCCGCTACCAGAGGGGGATCACTTAATCTAAATTATCAATTTACCACTTATGTTTTGGATGGAAGAGCCAACACAGGAGAAAATGAAGAATTCACCAAAAAGAAGGGTTGAGGTTTAAAAAGTTAAAACAAAGCTTGATTTATTGCTTCAGGCAAAAATAGAAAAAAATGACAAAAAAAACAGTTAGTTATCAACTAGTATCTGTCATATCAGTACTTGGACTCTTGTATGTTTTGTCTGTCTTGTGTGTCATTTCCTGTTTTATTTTGTTAATCCTCCTCTTGTGTCATGTCTGGTGTCTTTGCTTCCTCTCCCTGATTGTTTCACCTGTGTTGATTACCTGTCTCCGCCCTGATTTGTTCCACCTGTGTCTCATTGTCTTCCCTCCCTTCTGTGTATATAAGCCCTGTGTTTTCCCCTGTCCTGTGCCAGTTCGTATTCCTTCCTTGTGTTGTGTATACTTACCAGCGATTCTCTGAACCTGTTCGTCTGCCTGTCTGTTCGTTCCTGACCCGGTTTGTTCCCCGACTTCTGAGCCTGCCTGATCCCTGCCTGTACCTCTGCCTGATTCTGCCTCACTGGTTTTCGACTTTTGCCTGGACTCACGGTTAGTGCTTTGCTTTATCCCCATGTACCGTTGCCTGTTTTCTGGATCCTCTGTGTATGACCTGGTCTGTCCCCTGACTCTTCCTCTTCCTCCTAGTCGGGTTACCCTCGTGTGTTCCCGACCTGGGCAGAGAGTTTCCCTTGCTGGTCTCGGGCGCCGTGACGAATTCACACAGTCTGACCTGCGAAGACTCCTTAACGAAACCTTTTTGTGAACTGTTAATTTTGTCCGTGTTTAATAAACACTCCTTAACTATATTCCTGTCTGTTGGTTGTGCATTTGGGTCCAAGACTTGTGTCACTGGTTCTAACAGTATTTTTTATGACGAACTCCCTAAATCTACTTCCTCCTAAGAGTCTCCTTCACTACATCTTATAGTCTTTAGTCACCTGGAAGACTCCGATATTTGGTACATAAGTTCAACATACACATATGATTGGTTGGCAGTTGTTTATGTAAAACACGTCAGACATACGTCAATCACTCCACGTGAGGTGATTCTAAGAAAACACACAGTTGAAAGTTCACCTAAGTTTAACAAGTGCATTAGACACCCTGGTTTGACATCTGCACACTTAGGCTAGCACTTCTTAACCACAGAAAGTTCCTTTAAGTTCATAATCAAGATTACACTCGGCTCACCTTACCACAAACTTCCCAGAGCTGTATTGTTGTGAGCAAGCACATATGCATCTGTTCATCTTGCTTAACCACAAATGGCTTTCACTTTGCAAAACAGGCCCTTTGTGCTGAACAGTGGAGAAAAGGCCAGATTATCGACCTTTTCATCACTATTCAGCACAAAGGTAAAAGTGCATAGAAAGTACTAGAGCCCGGCCGATATGGGATTTTTGGGGCCGATGCTGGTACCGATATTGGGGGCTAAAAAAAGCCGATATCCGATATATCAGCCAATATCGGATATTGGCCGATAACCAATATATTGGCCAATATATGAAATAAGAACACTGATCTACACAGGATATAATAAACTTATACAGTCTACTCTTGTTAAACCGCCCGCCGTTATACCGCCATTTTCGCTCACCGCCGACCAAAACCATTGCACAAAATCCCCAATGCATTATTCCATTAGCTACCGCCATTTCCGCCTATCGCCAGCCCAGTTCCATGCACAAACAACACTTATACCATTGATTTCCCGACCGTTATACCGCCAGCGTGATTGCCATCAAGTACACATAAATTTTAACAATGCACTGAAACAAACGCGCCAGACGCTGATCGCGACAAGCTACGAGTAGGTCTACGGAACGGCCACCGTTCATTTATCGCAGAACACTCAGTAGGTCAGGATGTCGGGAAGAGGACGTGGGATTAAGCCAAAGCCTCAAGATGATGGGGTGTCATTTCCCGACACGGTATAATAATGCTTAAAATGTTTCCCCACTTTAAATGATCCCTTACAACATAACAGAATCAAGATTTATTTAGAAACGCAATTAGAACGGGTTAACGGAGGCAGCATAGACATCATATAGTAAAGACATGCACATTATGGACGCAACCCGTTGGAACGCCATTTTCGCTATACCGCCAATTTGGCCGTGAACGGAAGTTGGCGGTATAACGAGAGTAGACTGTATTAGATAATTGTGGACAGGTGGATTAACAGTTGCATAAATCTTTGTATACCTCAATTGTGAGGGAGATAGGAAGTGCACGGACATGGGTGTGTGAGTGCACGGTAGCGGTCTGTGATTTTTGCCGGGGGGGGGGGTAAGCAGTCCATCCTTGTCAGAGCGTGCGAGTGGGGGGGGGGTGATTATGTGATTGTGTGTGGGAGGGTGATAGCGTCATTGTCCGAGCAGGAGTGAAAGTGAAACTAACTCGCTTTAAAGTTCCTCTTATTCTCCGGGCAGCACACACACACACACCTACACACACACACACACAGGAGCAGCGAGTGACAGAATCTCTGTGCAGCAAAAAAAAAAAAAGTTAATATATTGGCCAATGTTGATTAATTGGTGATACACTATAATCAGCCTGATTAATCAGCCGTCCAATTAATCGGTCGGGCTCTAGAAAGTACACAGATACAAAGGCAAATCAAAAACACCCATTAAGCAAACAACTTGCAATATTTCATTTCTTCTTTTCCTTTTTGGTTCATTTACATTTTCTCTTTTGTTTTTATATTGAAATTAAATTCAGTCATCTGACATCTTAGAGTAAGACCAGCTTCTTACAATAGCCTAAATGACTACCGTATTTTCCGGACTATAAGCCGCTACTTTTTTCTCACGCTTTGAACCCTGCGGCTTATACAACGATGCAGCTCATGTATAGATTTCTACAGGCTAACAGCCTCCAGGGGGCGCTCTAGCAGGAAGCACAAAAGCGAGACAGACAGGTGGAAGAGGTGATGAAGAGGAGAAGTTTTAAGCTGAACTTTGAACAATCATTTTGCACAAACCCTCATCATGGAAAACACACAAAGAAATGCATATGACGCAGATTTTAAGTTCAAACCAATCAATGTGTCTGTAAAGAAGGAAATAGAGCTGCAGCACGGAAGAGACAATGAGAGACAACGCAAGAGAGACGTAGAAGGAGTGTGACGGAGCCTTTCTGAGGATGTTCAACTCCGACACTGAAGAAGACGACTGCAGTGGTTTAATGAGCAGAAGGAAGATGAAGAGACAGATCAATGACTTTTCTGGGTTTTTGAACCAGCCGTGTTCCTGCCGTTTTACTGCGGTGTTCCAGGCACTGTTTGGAAAAAAAGCAGTGAAGGCACAGGTGTCAAACATGCGGCCCGGGGGCCAAATTCGGCCCCCCAAATGGTCCAATTTGGCCCCTGGGATGAATTTGTGAAATGCAGAAATTACACTGAAGATATTAACAATCAAGGATGTTAGAATCATTTTAGGTCAATTCAACCTCAAGTGGGTCAGAGCAGTAAAATACTATCATAATAACCTAGAAATAATGAAAACTACAAATTTTTCTCTTTGTTGTAGTGTAAAAAAAAAAAAGTTAAATTACACAAAAATGTTTACATTTACAGACTAGTCTTTTGCAAAAAATGTGAATAACCTGAAATTTTGTAAGAGAAGTATGCGGAATTTTAACAATATTCTGCCTCTTACTAAATGTTTTGTGTATTTGTAGATCCACTGTGATCTGTAAGTTGTGATGCACATGTATAAATGATAAACTAAGGTGTAATATTGTTAAAATTGCACTGATTTTTCTTAAGAATTTTCAGGTTCATATTTGTTCGTGTTATGTAAAAGTACGGTTCGTAGATGTAAACATTTTCATTACGGAAATTGACTTTTTTCACTCAAAAACAGAGAAAAAAAACTTCGGCATTGACATTATTTCTAAGTTCTTACCCTATTATTTATATTATTTTACTGGTCCGGCCCACTTCAGATCATATTAGACTGAATGTGGCCCCTGAACTCAAATGAGTTTGACACCCCTGAGTTAAGGTATGGATATAAATATTTAAATAATCTGTCTGTTTACCGTCTTTCTGTGTAAATATCTCATGTTACAACGTGGACACCTGCGGCTTATAGTCAGGTGCGGCCTATATATGTATAAATATATATATTTTTTAAATTTGGTGGGTGCGGCTTATATTCAGGTTCGCTCTATAGTCTGGAAAATACAGTACATACCAGTAGCACACACCTGTAGTCAGGAAGTGTTGAGAGGCTGGTCTCACAGTGCATCAGAGCCCCCCCCCATCCCCACCCTTGACCCACACCAATTCGCCTACAGGATCGACTCCACTGAAGACGCCATCAGCACTGCTCTCCACTCTGTGCTGAGCTACATTTAACACCGATCCTCTTCATAGACTCCAGCTCAGCCTGTAATACCATCATTCCAGACCTCTTGGTTGAGAAATTCTCTCATCCAGGCCTCTCCAATTCCATCTGCTCCTGGATCAAAGACTTCCTGACAAACCATCCACAGGTTGTCAGATTTGGCCTCCACCTCTCCTCCCCCCTCACCCCCCCCAGGACCAGTTCCCCACCAAGGTTATAATAGTTTTGGATTTTTCATTATAGTTTAGTTTTATTTAGCTTTGACTTTTTTTTTTTTAGCTAATTCAGTTAGTTTTAATTTGTTTTCAGAGCAGGTTTGCTAGTTTTTATTAGTTTTTGTTTTTCTCTAAATGCTTAGTTTTAGTTTAGTTTTAGGTTTTTTTTATATCTTTTATCTTCTTCGCCATCGAATTCACATAAATCCCGTCCAAGACTCTGCTGTTTTCTCCCAACTTTAGTCTGCATGTTTCCAGATAGAGTGGGGACCAGAAGACGACTGGAAACCACAAGTGACGAAAAGTGACGGACCGTGAAGTGTCGTATGGTGCCAACAGCTAAGATTGCTAGAGCGAAATAAATCGATTTCGTATCAATCCGACAATGACGAAAATGAAGGCATCCATAATTTCTATATGTTTTAGTTAGTTTTATAAGCACACAACAGTTTCAGTTGGTTATCCTTTTTTCCTGTAATAACAGTTTTTATTTATTTCAGTTAACGAAAATGTTTTTTCAATTCTAGTTTTCGTTATTTTGTTAGTTTTCGTTATGCTATGTTTTTTTTTAATGTTTATGCATTTGGCAGACACTTTTTTCCAAAGCGACTTACAGGGGAAAACCAATCAAATCACTCAGTCAATCAAATTTTATTTATAGAGCGCCAGATCACAACAAAAAAGTTATCTCATGACACTTTATATATAGAGTTGGTCAAAACCAGACTCTAAGCCAATTTACAGAAACCCAACAGAGTTAGTTTTCGTTAACGATAATAACCTTGTATCCAACCACTATTGACCAAAATGAAAATGAAGAGGATTTTATCCATAATTTTTACACGTTTTAGTAAGTTTTATAAGTACACAATACACTGTAAACAAACAAACAAACAAAAAAAAAAACGTAAAAAAAACTTATTATTCCGGCGGCAGGTGTGCCGAAAAAATACTGTTAAATAACAGAAAATAACCATCTCATAAAAATACGGTAATTTTCCATAATTAAAATGCAGTTTTTTGCCCTAATTTTACATGAGATTTTGTGTATTTTTTTTGACTTATTAATGGTTAATAAAGAATATTTACGTGTATTAAAACAATTAAATTACCTATAAATATATATAAAAATCATTTTCAATGAGACTCAGTTGTCCAATCCACTGATAAAAACTGTATTTGGACAGTTTATCAGTGCTTATACATGTTATACATTCACAAAAATACATTTATTCAACATTTTTCGTTGTGAAACCTCCCGTAATTACACAAGATATTTAGCAATTAACAAACAAGTCTTGTTAAACTTACAGAACAAAAACTTCTTTTACGTTTAATTGTCAGTAATTTTATCTGGTTTTAATTTTTTTTTTTTTTACAGTATTAAACTTTAAATTAACAGTTTAATCTCATAAATAGAAAAAAAATATTTGTGAAATTATGATACATTTGCAAATGTATTTTAACTGTATTTTTCTGTGAAAAAAGAAAAAAATTTCCTTTAAAAAATGGAAATTTTATGGTTATTTACAGTTACAGTTTTTGACATGTAAAATCACAGTCTGTTTTTGTCATTTCATTGATATTTTCCTGTTTAATTACAGATTTTTTTTTTTTTTTTCAGTGTACAGTTTCAGTTAGTTATCGTTTTTTCTTTCAATTATAATTTTTCTTTATTTCAGTTAACGAAAATGTTTATTCAGTTCTAGTTTTCATCCTTTCGTTAGTTTTCGTTAACGATAACCTTGTTCCCCACAGGGTTGCGTACTGAGCCACATATGTACACACATGACTGCACACCGACCCACCCCTCAAACTCCATCCAAAATAACCTGGAGGGGAAGTCCCTGGTGGCCTTCTATGGGGGGAGCCACTGTGGAGAACCTCCTGGCATATACTGCATCTCAGTGTGGTATGTCTGGAACACGGCAGCAGACAGGAGGGCTCTGCAGACGGTGATCAACGGGTAACCCCCCCCGCCCAGTCTGGAGGACATCGCTAGCTCTCACTACCACAACAAAGCTAGCAGCATCATCAAGGACACATCCCACCCCGGTCACCATCTGTGTGACCTGCTGACCTCTGACACACGCTACAGGTCCCTCAATAAACAAGGACAAATAATTTCAGGGACAGTTTTTTTTTTTTCCCCAAGAGCTATCACCACATTAAACTGAAAAAAGAAATAACTCTAGTGTTTCCTCCTGTTCAACCACTTCCCTCAATGTATCCTCATGCAATCACTTTCAATTAATGTGCAATAACTCTGCAAATGTGAACTATGTGCTAAAAGTCATGCAATAATCTTCTGTTCTGCAACACTGTAATTAGGGGTGTTAGAAAATATCGGTTCTGCAAGAATTGTGATATTTCATTTCACAATACTGTATCGATATTAAAAAGTACTGTATCGGTATTTTTAGGTATTTATTCAAATGCAGATATGGCGGAGGTTCATTTTTGTCTTTTGTTTTTCTTTATGGTTTATATCTTATTTATTATTATTTAACAGTGTTTTATTAAATAATGGTTATTTGAAGTATCCTAAAAGCAATTTTACTGTCTGAAAGGCAGATGTTAGTTCCTTTTTTTGGGACTGCACAAAAAATACTGTTCTGATGTTAGTTCTGAACTAATAGAATATGAACATTTGACCAGGATCTTAAACTGTAATGTCTGTAAAACATAATTTAAGTTTGAACACAGGAACATTTTGTGATACAGCATTAGATCCTGTTCTGATCCAATAAAAATGTGTTTAGTATTTGTGCATATTTCTGGTGTAATTCAATTCTTCCAGGAAATAATCATTTTAGAAAAAGAAATAAACAAAAAAAAATCGCCTTTTTAACAATATCATGATATATTGTGACATATTGTATTGTGATCCTAGAATTGTGATTTGTATCGTATCGACAGATTCTTGCCAATAAACAGTCCTAACTGTAATATGTATTCAATATTTGTCCAAATACAAATGCACTGTTTTTATATAGACTGAGTTCATAGATGTGTATACTGTTTTCATAGGTGATACATACTGTTAAAATCGTTCCTAGATATACATACTCACATATTGTGAAAGGTGGGGTGCGAGATGTTTTCCTGGAGCATTTTTTACAATATTCCTGAAAATCCCCTTCACTCCCCGATTACCACCAATTAATTAAATGCTCTACCACACAGGTGTCAAACATGTGGCCTGGGGCCAAATCTGGCCCACCAAAGGGTCCATTCCAGCCTGAGGGATGAAAGTGGAAAAATTAACCTGAACAATCAAGTTTGTCCAAATCATTTTGGTTCAGGTTCCACATACAGACCAATGTGATCTACAGTAAAAATAACAACACAGTAACTCATAAATAATGACAACTACAGATTTTCTTTGTGAAAAATTATGTGGAAAAAATTTAAGGGAAAAAACTAACATGACACTGAAAATATTTACATTTACAGGGTGGGGAAGCAAAATTTACAATACTTTGAGGCAGGGATTGAAAGACAGTGTATGACCAATTAGTTTATTGAAAGTCATGAGAATTTATTTGCCACAAGAAAATGTACATAATAGAAAATGTTTTTATTCTATGTGTCCTCCTTCTTTCTCAATAACTGCCTTCACACGCTTCCTGAAACTTGCGCAAGTGTTCCTCAAATATTGGGGTGACAACTTCTCCCATTCTTCTTTAATAGTATCTTCCAGACTTTCTGGTAATAGTTTTGCTCATAGTCATTCTCTTCTTTCCATTAGAAACAGTCTTTATGGACACTCCAACTATTTTTGAAATCTCCTTTGGTGTGACGAGTGCATTCAGCAAATCACACACTCTTTGACGTTTGCTTTCCTGATTACTCATATGGGCAAAAGTTTCTGAAAAGGTACGGATAATAGTGTTAGGTATGATTATGACATCAATATATGTTTGGTTTCAAAACAACTGACGTAGTACCTGCTGAGAAAAAACAACTAAAAGTTCAGTGTAAATTTTGCTTCCCCACCCTGTACAAAACTATTCTTTCACAATAAAATGCAAATAAATACATAAATAAAAACAAGGATGAACAACCCAAAATGTACAATTTGAACAATATTCTGCCTGTTACTAAATGTTTTGTGCATTTATGGATCCACTGTGATCTGTAGTTGTGTTAATAATAAGAGATGGAATATTGTAGAAATTGTTCAAATTTTAGTTCCAAACTCCAAAATTTTAACAATATTCTCCCTGTTACCAAATGTTTATGTAACAATGTGTGTAATGTACATGTATAAATAATAAGTCAAGGTGTAATATTGTTAAAATTGCACTAATTTTTCAAATTAAATTTCTGTTTTTTCAGGTTATTCACATCTTTTTTATAAAATGAAAATATTTTCATAATTTAATTGGGGTTTTTTGTGCTAAAACAAAAAGAAAAACTTGGATTTGTCATTATTTATAGGTTATTAAGTCATTATTTTACTAGTCTGGCCCGCTTGAGATCAAATTGGGCTGAATATGGAACTGAACCAAAATGAGTTTGACAGCCCTGCTCTAACACACACACACAAAAAAAATGTAGTCACCTGTGGAACGGACAGGACTGAAAAAACACCATCCAATCATTTTAAGCACCCAATCGAAATGATTGAACGGTGATACGTCTATCAAACTCAACTGCCGTTTGTCCCCACCCCTCTGTGTGTACCCCTCTTCGTGCATGAATCGTGCGTTCTTAGAGGTTTGGAGCAACTGGTACAGGAAACGAAGCCAGAGCTAGAGCTGGGATATATCAGCTATATTAGGATGGACAGTTCACTGGCTAACTGTTTTGTCACTAACATAAATCTGTAGTAAATGTGACGTTAGTCAGATAGGTATGAACTGCGGCCGTTCTGTAAGAGCGGAGGTGTTGGAGGAGACTGAATGAGGTATGCATAGATGGGGGCGGGGCCACCAGAGCTGGGACTTTTGAATTGAGTATTTTCAAAATGTAGCTTGCTCAAACCGTTTTTCTAAGATCTCATACCCCAACTTCGATACTGTAAATATTGTGTGTATTCATATTTTGTGTATTTTTAATTTTTTTATTCCACTTTTGCTCTATTCTTATTTTCTTAAGTACTGGTGTTTTAGTAATACTGTTGCACTGACTGGAGTAGCACTCCTAATTTCATTTTCATAAATTCTGTTCTATTCTATTCTATTCTACAGGGTGGGGAAGCAAAATTTACACTGAACATTTAGTTGTTTTTTCTCAGCAGGCACTACGTCAATTGTTTTGAAACCAAACATATATTGATGTCATAATCATACCTAACACTATTATCCATACCTTTTCAGAAACTTTTGCCCATATGAGTAATCAGGAAAGCAAACGTCAAAGAGTGTGTGATTTGCTGAATGCACTCGTCACACCAAAGGAGATTTCAAAAATAGTTGGAGTGTCCATAAAGACTGTTTATAATGGAAAGAAGAGAATGACTATGAGCAAAACTATTACCAGAAAGTGTGGAAGTGGAGGAAGCAACAAAAAACGTACCAAAGCTTTTATTAAAGCTCTCAAATCCAAAATCCTAAAGGATCCAACCAAATCCATGAGAAAAATGGCAATTGAACTTGAGGTAGACAACAAGAGCGTTAGAAATGCAGTAAAATATGATTTGAAGTTAAAATCTTACACAAGAACACCAAAACACTTGTTGACAACAGCAACAAATCCAACTTTAGCAATTTTTGGGAATCATGTTTATGTCCGCCTTCTAGCCCAGATCTAAACCCTCTGGATTCTGCTATTTGGGGCGTTTTAGAACATGCTACCAATAGAACATCACACAGCAATGTCCACTTTCTTAAAGATACTATTAAAGAAGAATGGGAGAAGTTGTCACCCGAATATTTGAGGAACACTTGCGCAAGTTTCAGGAAGCGTGTGAAGGCAGTTATTGAGAAAGAAGGAGGACACATAGAATAAAAACATTTTCTATTATGGACATTTTCTTGTGGCAAATAAATTCTCATGACTTTCAATAAACTAATTGGTCATACACTGTCTTTCAATCCCTGCCTCAAAATATTGTATATTTTGCTTCCCCACCCTGTATTCTATTCTATTCTATAAATTCAGCAAACCAACCTCGTTGCATCATTTTAGCTTTTCCCCAAGTATTTTGATGTCTCTACATCTATAATTCAGATTACAGATGAGTGTGCGTCCCTTGGAACCATTTGCACATCCAATATATAGTATAATGAGGGCCATATCTTGAGGTGACTTTTTTTAGCCTCCATGTTCTATTTGTGGATGTGACACCAAATTACTGCTGTGCAAAGCTTTTTAAATTAGTCTTAACTTTACTTGCTCTGCCCTACACGAGGAATGTCAGTGGAGCAGGTAAATGAAAGTTCAGTTTAGGGGTTTTGAGTGTGTTTGTCATTAACCTTCAAGTGTAATGGTATTGTCATTCTTGTAATGGAATCTCTACACCTCTGCACCAGGAGGAACAAATTCACCTATTGGTGTTAGACACAGCGTGACAAGGGAGCATGATCATTAAAGTGGAACACAAGAGTGTAGATCATGTAAAATAATCTGTTTTTCACCATATGGACACACAAGCCATTTTATTACAACACTGAATGTCACGTTGCCTATACTCTACTGCAGGGCTGTCAAACTCATTTTGGTTCAGTTCCATATTTAGCCCAATTTCATCTCAAGTGGGCCAGACCAGTAAAATAATGACTTAATAACCTATAAATAATGACAAATCCCAGTTTTTCTTTTTGTTTTAGCACAAAAAAACCCCAGTTAAATTATGAAAATATTTACATTTCACAAAAAAGATGTGAATAACCTGAAAAAAACAGAAATTTCATTAGAAAAATTAGTGCAATTTTAACAATATTATGCCTTGACTTATTATTTATACATGTACATTACACACAATGTTACATAAACATTTGCTAACAGGGAGAATATTGTGAAAATTTTGGAGTTTGGAACTAAAATTTGAACAATTTCTACAATATTCCATCTCTTATTATTAACACAACTACAGATCACAGTGCATCTATAAATGCACAAAACATTTAGTAACAGGCAGAATATTGTTCAACTTGCACATTTCGGGTTGTTCATCTTTGTTTTTATTCATGTATTTATTTGCATTTTATTGTGAAAGAATAGTTTTGTAAATGTAAATATTTTCACAGTGTAATATTTTTTTCACTTCAATTTTTTCCACATAACTTTTCACAAAGAAAATTTGTCGTTGTCTTTATTTATGAGTTATTGTGTTGTTATTTTTACTGTAGATCACATTGGTCTGTATGTGGAACCTGAACCAAAATGATTTGGACAACCTGGACTGTTCAGGTTCATTTTTGCACTTTCATCCCTCGGGCCGAAATGGAACCTTTGGTGGGCCAGATTTGGCCCCTGGGCCACATGTTTGACACCTGTGATCTACAGGTATGGTGTTTGTTTTTAGTGTATTAGTCAAGATGCCTTCCACCTACACACATTTTCCAATCAGAAGGAGTGCACATAAAATTAGAACTAGTCAACTTGTTTTTAAATTATCAATGCAAACAGGGTTGGATTCGGTCGTACTATTTTTTACATGTACCAACACAAGATTGAGTCACAACAAGGCGTATCTAGGAAACAGTTATATGAATGTCAATCTAAGGCCCTGTCCATACGAAGACAGTTTTAGTCATACCTGCAAATGTTTTGTATCGGATAGGCCTTTCATTTAAAACTTAAAAGACAATTAATATATTAATACTGATATCTAGGGACTGAAGTTAGTAAATGCATCATTTCTGTTTTTAACTTCATTTCCCATCTAGGAGGGATGTAACAATATAAAAATTTCATATCATGGTTATTGTGACCAAAATCATCACAGTTATCTTTGTTATTGCAGTGTTGTTGAAATTGTGCTCAAAATGTTCAAAAAGTACTTATACATACACTGAAATAATTTAAGCAAGTTGTATTTTGACCATTTCCCATATCTAATTTGAATTGTTTTAGTTTCTTTTTCATAGATAGAAAGGTGGAGGTCGGTGGAGGTATCTAGGAAACAGTGACATGAACATAAATCTAAGGCCCTGTCCATACGACGACGGTTTTAGTCATATGCGCAAAAGTATTGTATCGGAAAGGCCTTTCGTCCACACAAAACCGATGTTTTCGGTCACTGAAACTGCAACTTTTTGAAACCAGGTCCCAGGGTGAACACATTTCTATAACGATGATGTCATAGCCCCACCTCTCTAACCTTTCACCCAGGAAGCACGACGCCATGTAAAAGCCAACACTCTTATAATGGCTGATAATGTAATAAATTTGCCATTTTTAAAAATGTAATAGGCCGATTATGTATTGTCTGGTCAATAATGTAATAAAAAGTCCTGAACTGATGACGTAATAACTTTTGCCCAGTAACACAATAACTTATTATGTTAATGGCCTGGTAAAAAAAAAAATAAAATAAAATCTTTGCAAATGTAATAACTGTGTCAATAACGTAATAATATATTAATATCACAGTATTTAAGTTTCATTTATTAGATATAACTGTGATAAAACCTCCCTCCCTCTCTCTGGGTTTCTGTAAATTGGCTTGAGAGTCTGGTTTCATCCAGCTCGGTATGTAAAGTGTCATGAGATAACTTCTGTTATAATTTGGTGCTATATAAATAAAATTTGATTGACTGACTGATTGATTGACTGTCATGTAATTCATCTGAAAAACTCATGGTTATCTCTTTATGTCAGACATGTCCAGTCCACCTGTCCTTCTCACAAACCTTTCGTATATTCCAGTGGGTTGAACTGAAGCTGTCATCAGACTCATACGGAAGCTGTGATTTTGCCGCTGTGTCAATCGGTTAATTTAGTTGTCTATTTAAATTCAAATCAAAACACCACGGTGACAACAACACAGGCTGTAGACTTGCTTTTATTTGTTGGGAAATCCCAAGATTCCACACTTTTGTTCCACATGTTCCACTCTACATAATGTGATTATTTTTGTCTCAGAGGGGAGAGTTGAACTCAAATCATGTACTTCATGTACTTCAGTGGCGGCTGCTTGTCTTTCAGAGAGGGGAAGCTCATTGTTTGCTTACATCAAAAAAATTGTCAAGTGCCAAAATAAGGTCAACAACATTAGCATGGTCTGCCATCCTGTGCACCTTTGCTAGATAGTTAGTTCACTCCAACCTAGCCAACAGTATGACTGATTTCACTATCTACAAAATGATATTAAACTAGAACAAGAAATGATTAAATTATGGAACTGAAACAAGAAAACGCTGAAAATATGTTAAATTGAAACAAGAAAGTACAATGAGTGTGTTTTATTTACAGATCAAATTTACAGAAATGAACAAGTCATTTCGTAGTGGTTTCTCTCTTGATTTCCCAGCAGAATGTGTGACGGTATTAAACTGAACTGTGTCAGTGAAGGAGCAGATCTGAAAACAGCTGTCAATCAAACAGGATTCAGCCTTTTGACTGATCCTCCAATCAGCATGTGGAAGCTCAGTGTCCAGCCCGGCCGAGCTCCGCCCACAGCTCCATTCACCCCCAGAGACACCAAGCGTCTGGGGGCGGGACAACATCATGGCATTTATCCAATTACCGTCCAGTTTAGAGTCAATGAAAAACCAGTTCCACTCAGTCCCATTGAAGTGCATGGACGCTGAGCGTCTACGGACAAATGCACTGAGCAGAGATGGAATGAGAAAACAGAGACACGGGAATGGAGGAGAAGTGAACAACATCCAGTCCACTGATCTGTGATAAAGCTGATTCTGAACGAACTGGTCTGAGAGATGAACGTGTTCTAACACATTTGGAGTCAATGTCAACACAACCGAACAGATTTGACCATTTAATTTTTGTAATTTTAGGGGAAGCTGAGCTTCCACTGCAGTCTGAGAGAAATCGCCTCTGATGTACTTGTACTCTGAGGTCTCCCACTTTAAATACTGAATGCACATTCTTAATCAGTCAATCAATCAAGTTTTATCTATATAGCGCCAAATCATAACAAAAGTTAGCTCATGACACTTTACATATCGAGTTGGTCGAAACCAAACTCTAAATAATAGAGAACAGGTTCAGTCCAGTACAACCCTTAACACTGTTTAAGGCCCAATTTTGAACAAATCATAATGTTATTTAGAAATTAAGTAATCACAGATTGTCTTTTTGTCACTTTTTATGAAGAATATGCATTTCTATTAAAGTACTGCCTATTCAACCAGTATTGCACATTTGTCACTGGAGAATATTTCAACATTTTCTTTTGTTCTCCAGTTGCTTGGCAGACAATGCAAAATACACAAATGCTTATTATGGTCTTAGCTGTTGATGGACTGACCTCAGACACTGTCACTGGTACTGTTTATTGTACAGGGACACTTCATTTTATGCTATTAATCAATCCAAGTGAAATGAGGTTTTGTAATCCAGACTTGTTTGATAAAAGCTCAATCATGGTCATGAATGAACAAATCTTTATTAAACACAGGTCTGTCTTTAGTTTTAAAGTAAAGACAATGTAATTGATTCTGAAGTATTGCACCTATCAGCGTGTCATTATTGAGTATATTAGTCATGCAGCAGCAACTGAGCCATATAATATAACTATCCTGTTAGCCTGATGGGCTCCAGTATGAGACCTGTTATGGCCTTCAGCTGGTTCAACAACACTTTCTCAGATGTTTTCATGACCACAGACATCAGGGGGACAGGCCTGTACTAATATGCAAAAGTACAAGAAATCAGGAAGGGGGCCAAAACTTTTTTTTTTTTTGCAGACTTGTACATATTTCCATAAACCGAGTAGTAAATTTAAGCCATAAAGACCCAGGGCTACTTTTGTGGCAGTTCCCAAATGATTTTTTTCCCTCTATTTAGCATTTCTTAACCCTATAACGCCAAACGTATCATATTTGATACATGAGTTTTGAAGCCCTTTACATCAGGGGTGTCAAACTCATTTTGGTTCAGGGGCCATATTTAGCCCAGTTTGATCTCAAGCGGGCCAGACCAGTAAAATAATGACTTAATAACCTATAAATAATGACAAATCCCAGTTTTTCTTTTTGTTTTAGTACTAAAAAACCCCCCATTAAATTATGAAAATATTTACATTTTACAAAAAAGATGTAAATAACCTGAAAAAACAGAAATTTCATTTGAAAAATTAGAGCAATTTTAACAATATTATGCCTCGACTTATTATTTATACATGTACATTACACACAATGTTCCATAAACATTTGGTAACAGGCAGAATATTGTTATAAATTTTGGTGTTTGGAACCAAAATTTTCGAACAATTTCTACATTATTCCATCTCTTATTATTAACACAACTACAGATCACAGTGGATCCATAAATGCACAAAACATTTAGTAACAGGCAGAATATTGTTAAAATTGCACATTTCGGGTTGTTCATCTTTGTTTTTATTTATGTATTTATTTGCATTTTATTTTCCAAATGTAAATATTTTCACAGTGTCATGTTATTTTTTTCACTTAAATTTTTTCCACATAATTTTTCACACAGAAAATTTGTCATTATTATTTATGGGCTATTGGGTTATTTTTACTGTAGATCACATTGGTCTGTATGTGGAACCTGAACCAAAAGGATGTGGACAACCTGGACTGTTCAGGTTAATTGTTGCACTTTCATCCCGTGGGCCGGAATGGAACCTTTGGCGGGCCAGATTTGGGCTCCGGGCCGCATGTTTGACACCTGTGCTTTACATGATCAGAGTGATTTTTTTTTTTTCTTGAAAAACCTGATGTATACAATTAGATACATGCAATACAAGGATAATCCACCAGGGGGGAGGAATTCATTCACCAGAGGCCTTTCCAGTGACACTACAAGACTGTCATTAATGAGGAAGGAGGAAGAATTTTGACAATTTAGAAAAGGAATTACCAATTTGTTAGACATGTTTGTGTTATATTATGTTTTTGTTTGTTCAGAAATTATTTTTGAGCATTGAGACCCAATGGATCAAATATGATACAAAATTGAAACTCATACATGGAAATTGATATTTGAAAAAAAAAAAAAATAATAAAAAAAAATTGGGGGGGTTGTTCAGAAGGACCAATAAAGGCTCCGGTTTCAAAGAACTGGAATTTTCTGTCAATGATTTACTGGTTCAGGCTTTACAGGATTAAGTAATTTATCACCATTTATTATAATATTATCCTCTGAATTTTACAGTTTTCGCCGTAAATCGTGTATTTTCCTAGATTTAATTTTCTATATTTAATATGGATTGTTACGCCCTAGTCTAGGGGTAAAATAAGGCATAACATAAAATGACTCCCCACTCGATTCCCACTCCCAAGGAAGGCCGTGACAGATAATGTTAAATTAAATCCAAACAGCAGTTTATTTAATGTAGGGTGAGCAGTGATAAAAATAACAAACAAAACCAACTCAAACACTCTGTACTTCCCTAGTAAAAATAAAAGAACAAAAATACACAGGACTAACCTGGCCTCCTAACTCAAAAACAGGAGAAAACGTGATGAAAATAAAATTGACTTCTCACCCTAAACCAGTGCTGCGGTGTCCTTAAACTATTTACAATGTGAATAAATACTGAATTCAAAAATGGCAAAAATCTCTCTCTCTCTAATACGGCGAACTGGTGGCGTTAGTTGGGAGCAGGACGAGGATGAGGAGCGGGGCTGGGTTGTCCACAGGCGGTTTTAAAGGTGGGCTCTGTCCTCCTCCACCAATTAGCGGTCTGTGCGCTCCAGGCTGGCCAACCCACAGGATGTGCGTCCCACCAATCCAATAAAGCCACCTGGACTGCAACACATACATATACAGAAAAATACACCACTGGCCCTCTACAGGCCAGGGTGGGATAACAGGACAAATTACAAACACATATATACGACCTCAGGGTCGTAACAAGATGTTCATGAAAACTCAGAGTAAATTCAAAGGTTATTATTTAAAACAGAGAAAACTGAAGAATAAGTGACTTTTTCAGCAAATCTCTCATTAACTGAACATAAACCCAGTGTTTCCATCCACTGTCGTTGATCCAACTCCATGGGTTTTACTGGGGAATCAATGTTGTAGAAGATGATGGTGTTTCCATGGTAACTACGGAGCCTCTGAACATCCAAATGGGTCATATCTGATGACCATGAAAAGATGATGAACTGTATTTTACAACAATTATTTACATGTATTGATAGGATTAGTGGTTCGACAGGTGTTAAACAGCTTAGATCAGTAGATGGTTTTGGTCGCTGGTCGCTTTATGGGTTTTTATGGGTTAATCTGGCTGCAAATTACAACATGAAGATAATTGTGATTCTCCTTCATTTGATGCAAACTTAAATCCAAATGTCATGCTATTAAAGAAAGCATCTACAGCTACTTTTCAATTGTACTAAACGTTGAGGAACTTTAGAATTTTCTTCATCTTTTTTCCTGATTACCAGCGCGAGGAATTCACAACAATAAAATGTCACGAAGCAACATTACTGTGTAGGAATAACCTAGCATATAATCTTAATATGATTTATTATATAATCCCATTATGATGCATTTGTTACAATCGATTTCCTAAAACCAACATGAATTCACATGCAAGGTTATTATCGTTGACGAAAACTAACGAAATGACGAAAACTACCTTTATTCTATTGATTTTATTTGGTAGTGGTTTATTTTTCTTATTCATCTGTTTATTTTATTTATTTATTTAGTTGTTTTTAATTGTGTGGCTTTTTATGTTTTTTAATCTATTCTTGCATTTTATTGTTCTATTTGGGTTTTCTTTATTCTTCTGTATAGCACTGTTTTTCTTTGTTGTACAGTTTCTATGTCTTTAAATCTATTCCGTATTTTATTCTTCTATTTTGGTTTTAATTATTCTTCGGTGCAGCACTTTGGTCCACTGATGTTGTTTTAAAGTGCTTTACAAATAAAGTTGGATTGGATTGGAAACTAGAATTGTAAAAACATTTTTGTTAACTGAAATAAATAAAAACTAAAATTAAAAGAAAAAAAAACAATAACTAACTTGAAACTGTACTGTGTGCTTATAAAACTAACTAAACCGTATAAAAATTATCGATACAATTCCCTTCGTGTTCGTCTTTGTCAATGTCGGATTGATATGAATTTGATTTATTTCCCTCAAGCAATTGTAGCTGGTGGCACCGTATGATATTTAACGGTCCGTCACGTCTTGTCACTTGTGGTTTCCAGTCGTCTTCTGGTCCCCACTCTACCTGGAAACATGGAGACTAAAGTTGGGATTTATTTGAATACGACGGCAAAGAAGATAAAAGATATAAAAAAAACTAAAACTAAACTAAACCCCTAACCCTAAATAATATATTGCAAAAAATGGGTTGGAGTATGGGAATAATTAGACACTGTAAGAAATTTATTCCCCAATGGTTGACCAAGCTATTAGTTCAGTCATTAGTATTAACTCATATGGATTATGCCTCAGTTGTTTGGTCAAATACTAATGAAAATAATTTACACAAATTGCAAGTAGCATAGAACAAAGCAGCACAAATTGTTTTAGGTTGCCCGTACAGCACTAATAGAACTACAGTACAATGCACAACAGTTTGGCATGGTTAACTGTAAAATCTAGATTGAAATATTTTTTTATTATCATTTATTCGTAACATTATAGCAACACAAACTCCAGATATTATTCACAGAAAACTGTCATTTTTTGCTGATCAACATAATTATTGTACGAGACAAACCAGTGAACCATGGTGTGCTCTGCCTCTAGGCAGAAGAAGTTACAGAGAACTGTTTTTTATCGGGCCATGGTTGAATGGAATGGATTGCCAGGGTTTGTGTTGTTGGAAAATAATAGATGAAATGGAAAGAGTATTGATAATACTGAAAGATGTTTATGAGTTGTATCAGACAGCTATTGGTTGGTGAAGGAGTATAAATGTATAGTACTTATTTTGTTTGTTTATTTTGATTGCATTGGGCTGTTGGATATGGTGTGTGTGTGTGAATGGTGTAAGATTAATGTAAAATAATTAAAACTGTAATGTAATGTAGAGGAGACCCCAGGAAGAATAGCAACTGAGCAACTGATGATTCAGTTGCTATTGGGGATCTTAATAAATGAAATGAAATGAAATAATGAAAAATCCAAAACTATTCTAACCTTGTTCACATGCCCCCGAAACTGTCAGAAAAACTGTTAGAGTGCAGATACTTAACTGAAGAATTTTGTAGCCAGATCAGCATTGTCAATTTGTCTATCTTAGAGGCACAGTTTGAAGTATCAGTGTCTGCTCTATTCTTTGCTTTTCCAGCCAAGAAGAAGTCAATTGTTTTCCGATCAATGGAATTTAGTGGGCGCCTGATTAGTTTGCCAACAAGGTGCCATCATGTGAGCTGGACAAAGTGAGATTAGTTTTCCTGTGCCTCGAACACTTGGCAGCCTTAATCACAGTGATAAAGTGGCATTTAGGAAAGTTTTTGAGGTGCCGGTAGCAGTCCTTAAAACACCTTCCATATTCCCTGTGTTTATGTATTTGGAGAAGATGAAGAATGTGTCCAGAAATATCCACATTTTTGACAGATGGGAATCATTCTTGCAGTGTGCTCTTTATGCAAGATCCGAGCGCTGTCAATCTAAGAAGACTGGTTGCATTTTTATGTCACATGATTGACATCTCATTTTTTGAAGGGAATTCAGACACTTTAGAAAAACACTGAATGGGTGACGGCAATTTATGTCTGTCAGCCCCTCCTCGTTTCCTCCTATTTGGTGTTTCCAAATGTCCTGCTATAACTGACTAGTTTCATAAAACTGCTGCATATTTCATATGATGAGTTTATACTTGGGAGAAGTTTGGGTTTGAGTCTGTTCCTGTTTTACAGTATCTCTCTTTTGCTTATTTATTAACTGGAACAACAGCATCAGCATTTGATCAAGCATCAATTAAAACACAATTATGAATATCTATATGATAAAAAGGAAGTGGGGGACAAGTTGATAGGACCAATATTTTTGGGAGATATTAGTAATTTTGGAACGCAATAGCCTTACAATCATGTTGCTATGCCCATGACGGTTAGTGGGATGTGCAGTACCACGCTGCATGATGGGAATAGGGATGGAACCAAGGGAGCAGGTTTGATTCTGACATTGGTTATTTTTTTGCATTTGCAATCATAATTTCACATCATGTTGAGCTGATCAAACGAGCAAACAATCATAGTCGGAAAAAAAATTCAGTAATTGGCATGTTTATAATGCATATCTGAATATCTAAAGACAATACAAGAATTTAATGCATTCTGCAACATTATTCTAATGACTAACATATGCATTATTATTGAACCTCACCTGGGAATTTCCAGCCTCTCCTCCTCTACCTGCTCCTTCTTCTCCTCCTCTACCTCCTCCCTCCTGTCTACTGTTTGTCACCTGACATAAATATGTTGATGCATGACATATGAACAGTTACAGATACACTGATCATACAGTTTGATGGTACAGTTATTGCCTGAACAAAAAAGGCTTTTACTTTCAATTATTACATGTAATTTATTCACCAAAAATGTGGATAAAATCACATCTAGAATCACATTTACAATCTGAGGTTTTATTGTATTTTCCCCACAAATTTACTTTGTTTTTTACGCAGTTGCTCTTCCATAGAAATGCATTAAATTTTGGGGTGGCAGTGGCTCAGGTGGTAGAGCGGGTCGTCCAAAAACCAAAGGGTTGTCAGTTCGAATCCCGCTCCATCCTAGTCAGTCCATTGTGTCCTTGGGCAAAAGACACCCTCCTTGCCTCCAGTGTCACTCACACTGGTGTATGAATGGTTGGTGGTGGTCGGAGGGGCCGTAGGCGCGAATTGTCAGCCACGCTTCTGTCAGTCTGCCCCAGGGCAGCTGTGGATACAGGTGTAGTTTACCACCACCAGAGGGGGAATGTGAGAGCGAATGAATAATGGATCAATAATGTAAAGCACTTTGGGTGTCTAGAAAAGCGCTATATAAAATCCAATCCATTATTGTTATCAAAATAATAAGTAAAATAACTTTTAAAAAAGTGTTTCTGTTTGACATTAAATAGTGTCTTTTATTCAGTATCTGTGTTGAGCCTCTACAGTTCTAGACCCTTGAACTAACTTACACTTTGACTCCTAAAGAAGTGTCTTCTGTCCAGTTTTCTTTTCTTTGACATCCTTTACATCCTAATTACTGAGCACACATGCACAGGTGCGCACGCACACAAACACATGTCCAAATGTACATGTAAATGACTCCACTGATATTCAGATCCGTCTAGCTGATGTGACTCAGGCAGAACAAATACAAACATATTGAAAACTTACGTTAGCGGTCCAACTAGCAGGTTCCTTTTACAAGTACAGTAGATGGAGTGACAGCGGGGACGGCCAATCACATGAACTTTAGCAAAACCAAAGAGCCAATTGGAGAGCGATATTTACATTAGAGGCGGAACTTCTAGCAGAGACCAACTGTTAACCCTTTGTGTGCCAGAATCATTGACTAAACACTACGGACAGCGGTTGGATTGATAGTGAGTACACAGTAGTGGATGGAGATTGATACATAAATCTCTTTGTCACTTGGTGTCGCTTCAGTAAAGGTTAAAAAAAAAAAAAAAGATGGCAGCGAAAGATAAAAGAACGGGAAATGTAATAAGCGTGTTTTACCATGCATATTGTATTTGGTTGGCATATTTATTAAAATATTTCAAAAAAAAAAAAAAAAAAAATTAAACAGTGATACTTAGCATACCAGTAATTCTATCGATGGGGTTAAGTGTGGTTTATAGTGCAACAGTTGGGAACTGACTGTAACTGTCTGTAATGTCAGATTTCCTCTGACCTTCCTTGTATTTTCCACAGAGATCTGAATGCCATCGCCTTTAGTGTCTTCATTTGCATTCTCCAGTGTTGCTTTATGCATCACTGAATGGACGTGGCTAAAAAAAAATCTCCTTAAAGGTCAACATCTGCTGTCTATGGCAGATCTTATTTTAGAAAACAATTGTCAGAAGTGTGCATTATAGAATTTAAAGTACCTACACTATCGTTATGTGATGACAAAACTCAACCTGTTTTTTTTTTGTGTTTGTTAGTTTGTTTATTTTCTCCAAGTAGCTGTGGACGCCTGTTGTTAAGCTGTCACTAATAACCTGACATATAAGGTTATGTTTTGACCCATGTACTGTTTGGCTGAATGTTTCCCACTCCCGGAAAAAAAAAAACATGGTGAAGATGCAGAACAAGCCTGATGTCTTTATCTGAGCACTAATGTACTGCACCCTTCACATTCTACATCCATTCCTTCCTTCAGACTGTTTGGTATTCCAGTCAGGAACGTCTCTGCATCTGTTTCCCTCTTTTCTTTCTCTGAAGTCTGCTTTGCTTTGACCCCCAACCCCCTGCCCCAATCTGTCCCACTACTCTCTGCATTCACATCCCAAGGTCTTATTTTGGAACCAAGGTGAAAATTATAACGGAGCCGTCACCATTTAAATAAGGCGTCACAAACTTATTTTCTTTCAGGTTCCACGTTCAGCCCAATTTGATCTCCAGTGGGCCGGAGCAGTAAAATAATAACATAGTAAAATATAAATAATGACAACTCCAAATTTTTGTCTTTGTTTTAGTGCAAAAAAAACCCCATTAAGTTATGAAAATACTTACTTTTATAAACTATCCAAACAAAACAGATGTGAATAACCTGAAAAAACTGAAATTTCTTAAGAAAAATAAGTGCAAATTTAACAATATTCTGCATCAACTTATCATTTTTACATGTGCATTATGGAACAGATCTGCAAAGACACTAAATACTTAGTAACAGGCAGAAAATAGTTAAATTTGTGCTTAATTTTCTTTAGACGTTTCAGGTTGTTCATATTTGTTCAGGTTATTCACATTTTATTGTTACAAGACAGTTTGTAAATGTAAATATTTTCATAATTTAATGTTATTTTTTGCACTAAAACATAGACAAACATTTTAAGTTGTCATGATTTATAGGCTTAGTGTAAAATTTTTTTCCACATATAACTGAGAAGAAAATATGGGGTCATTATTTTATGTATGCTATTATTTGACTGTAGATCATACTGGTCTGTATGTGGAACCTGAACTAAAATGAGTTCAACAGAATTTTTGCACTTTGCAAACTCATCCCACAGGCCGGATTGGAACCTTTGGGGGGCCACATTTGGGCCCCGGGCCACATGTTTGAGACCCCTGATTTAAATCAACAGGGTCCTCATAGTATCTCTTTGCACATTTGTTTCTTTTTTTTTTTTTTTTTTTTTTGTGGGGGGGGCTCTGTTTCCTTTGAATCACTCCATACTCGCAGTTTATATATTTACTTCACACATCAAAGTTGTAACGGGATGAAATGCCATAATCAGACTAGAAAAGAAGTAGAAAAACTAAAAAAGAGAGTGTAGACATCTGACAAGGCAGATCAGTAGCCCCCACCCCCACCCCCACCCCCCGGACCGCCACCAAAATGTAATCATTTGTTCCTTGTGCCAGTATCAACATGTCCTGAAAATTCCATCAAAATCCGTCCATAACTTTTTGAGTTATCTTACAAACAGATAAACAAACAGATAAACCCAGATGAAAGAATAACCTCCGCTGTTCCTTGGTGGAGGTAATAAAATCCTTATAATTAATAGTATTTTGATGTAAATCCTACATCACAGCCATTCTTCGGGCAGTGATTGACAATTGTTTTTACCAAGCGCTGACTACATTCTACGGTCACATTCTGGTGTTTTCCTCCATGATTTCAGCCACGACAGCTTGAAAGGTTGAAGCGTCAAAGACAGTTCGAATATGTGTACGTGGAACTTCAGGTCATTGGAAATCAAACAGAAAATAAACAGAACTAGAAAAGCACTCAGAGATCACAGACCTCTACCAAGGCAGACCAGCCCCCCCCCCCACCCCAACCACCACCAATCACCACCAAAATTGTATTATTTTGTTCCTTGTGCCAGAATCAACATTTCCTGAAAATTTCATCCAAATCCATCCATAATTTTTTGACTTATCTTGCTAACAGACAAACAGACAGACAAACCCTGACGAAAACATTACCTCTGCAGTTCCTTGGCGGAGGTAATTAAAGCAAAAAACCTCATCTGTTGCAGTACTGACATTAATTTTAACAGGAAATAGTGTTTACCCTCAAAATGTTAAGAGTGTCGGGGAGGGGTCTCAAACATGCGTCCTGGGGGCCAAATGAGTCCCCCCAAAGGTTCCAATCCGGCCCATGGGATGAATTTGCAAAGTGCAAAAATTCCACAGTCACAGCTGTGGAACTCATTTTAGTTCAGGTTCCACATACAGACCAATATGATCTACAGTCAAATAAGAACAGCCGAAGAACTGACAAAAAAGAATGACTCCAGATTTTCTTCTTGCTTTGATGTGAGAAAAATAATATTACATTATGCCTATAAATAATACAAACTTCACATTTTTTTCATTGTTTTACTGCTAAAAATAACATTAAATTATGAAAATATTTACATTTACAAACTATCCTGTAACAATAAAATGTGAAAAACCTGAAATGTCTAAAGAAAATTAAGTACAATTTTAACAATTTTCTGCCCGTTACTAAGTGTTTAGTGTCTTTGTAGATCCAATCCATAATGTACAAGTAGAAATGATAAGTTGATTCATAATATTGTTAAAATTGCACTAAATTTAAGATTTTTTTAATATACAAATTTCATTTTTTTCTTTTTTTTTTTTTTTTTTCATAATTTAATCGTTTTTTTTTTTTTTTTGCACTAAAACAAAGACAAAAATTTGGAGTTGTCACTATTTATATGTTATTCTGTTATTATTTTACTGGTCCGGCCCACTGGAGATCAAATCAGGCTTAATGTGGAACCTGAAAGAAAATGAGTTTGAGAGCCCTGGTGTAGAGAGTGTGGCTGCTTCCTTCTCATACTAGTAAATATATATATATCCTATTTTTTCTGTATTAATAATTAAATTGTTATTGCTGAAACAATGCTACAACAATTGGACCAGATTCAGTTTTTAAAGGTGAAAGAACTGGTACAACAGGCCAAACAAAAACACAGTATGAAATTCAATCAGAACTGGCCTCTTTGTGTGTGCATGTGCATGTTTACACTTTATTTAAGGCTGCCACTCAGTCACTTGTCTTTCTGTCACTCAGTGAGTGGCTTTGACTGACTGTGACATGTGCATATCCTCCATAGAAACAGAATCAGAGGCTCAGGTGAATGCACTACAGTACTGTATGTATCACACGTGATCATTTCCCCTTGAAACCCGTCCAGTAAAGAGAATCGCTAATAGGTCCATGCAGAATGACCTTGTAGCCTCTTGCCAGAAGCTGATGTTTTAAACATCTCGACAGGAGCTGACATGGCCGGTGCTTTGTTTGAAGTTCTCTCACCCGCTGGTAAAACAACCATCTGTGCTGCTCTGCGCTGTAAGACACACCTCTGGCAGCGCTGACGAAAAGCTTTCAGTGTGTCAAACACGAGTGAACAATCATCTGTGTGTTCACCGGAACCATTTCATGAACATACATGTGTCCGATCATTTGATAAAGACAAGCTTTACGAGACTTCTTCAAATGGAATCTACAGTTGTGTATATTCTGCTGAAGGGATGGAATGATTACCGGCATAATGATAAACCGCGGTAAAATTGCAGACGTTAAAATTCTAATGATAACTGAGTTTGATTACCGCACTTTTCCGGAGAAAACGCCAGTGTAAAGATATGCTTTTATATCAAATATTTGAATATAGTTTTAATTAATTACAGTTTTAACTGTATATACCTAATATTTGGAACCAATATTCACTTTTAAAGTCTCTGAAAAGGTTTGTTTAGCATCTTTGTGTTATTTATGCAATAAATTATATACATTTTTCAAATCGGATTTTATATATTTACCTCCACCAGGAGGTATTGTGATCGCTTTGCTTTGTGTGTTTGCGTGCGTGTTTGTTTGTTTGTTTGTTAGCAAGATAACTCAAAAAGCTATGAACGGATTTTCATCAAATTTTCAGGAAATGTTGATACTGGCACAAGGAAGAAATGATTAAATTTTGGTGGTGATCAGGGGTGGGGTGGGGGGTGGGGGCACATCTGTCTTGGCAGAGGTCTGCGCTCTTTGCGTGCTTTTCTTGTTTTTTGTGTGTTTTCTGGCTTTTTATATTTTTATAGTAGGTTAAAGTGAAAAAAATAGACAGATGAGATACATGAAGTTGTGCTGAAAAAAAAAAACATACCAAACATGAGTATAGTAAACATTTGTTTATATAGTATATAAAGGCAAAATCAAAAGTACTGAAAAATGGACAAAATAGGCCCAGAACACTACGGGGTTAATATTTGAATGTTTCTGCCAAGAGAAAGTACATTGTGCCAATTGTTTTTTTGTTGTTTTTTTTTGTTACCTCCACCAGGAGATATTGTGATCACTTTGCTTTGTGTGTTTGTTTGCGTGTTTGTTTGTTTGTTAGCAACTTTATGGGAAAACTATTCCAACAACCTTTACCAAGTTTTACCCACAGATAGGCCTAGGACCTGGAACCAACCCATTTAATTTTGGGCCAAGTAGGCCAAAGTTCAAGGTCACAGCAAGGTCACAACATCTACAATTTTCCTATCTCTCATCATTGAGCAATTTTCGAAAATTCATAAAAAAATTCAAAACGACTCCGATTAGCCTCCAATTTGATCCACTTGTAGCTTAGAACAATATCTTGTATCTGACACAAAATTGTCCACATCCACTGTGGAATGTGGACTCTGTGGACATTTACATTTAACACTGAAAATCCCATTTACCACACATTTTTATTATAACTCAACAAATATTGATTGGAATTGAATATAATTTGACATACACATGACTGGTACCAAGCTTCAACTTTTTCTGCTGTATGGAACAACCTGGAAACTGTTGAATTTAAAAAGAAATAGTCGATCCATACATGCGCACTGTTCGGGGTGCTTAGCGGAGGTTTGCGTTCTCTGAACACTTGTTGGTCAATGTAACTGCAGCAGACCTGCCATGCACTCACTTGTTTCTAACACTTGCTATCACTTGTTTATTCCCATTTGTTTATGGCCAAGGGTGCTGTGTACGGGGTGTGAATTTTGTCATTTGCAACAAAGCACAACTCATCACAAACCCACGTTCAACTGACCCAGTGCACAAACATTTTGCCTCAAGAGACACAGGACACAAGTAAGTACATGTAAACTTAAGTGAACTGTGCATTGCACTGTAAAGAAACAAACACACTTCCTCAAACACCTCAGCAGACCTGGGGCCTCATGGACAAAGACTTGCGTGGAGTTCATAACGAAACCTGGCGTGCACCCAAATCCAGAAAAGTCTGTACGCACAAAAAAATCCAGATGAACAAAACTGTGTGTACGCCCGAATCCAAGTACATTTGTACATCCCAATCAGTGTGGAATTGACCGCATATGTTGGAGTACCTGACTCCTCCTTCTCCACACCCACATTTAAATATGCATATCAGTATAAACAGGGTCTGCAGGTGGGATTCCCCTCTGCATGATCACATGACGTCAAGGTGGACGCAAAGCAGAGGCCGAAACAGACGGAAGGAGAAAAGAGACGAACTCAGCCCGTTTGAGGAAAGAGTCGCCGCTATTGTGAGTGACACTGGTATCACAAGGGCGACTCGAATCACCCCCAAGATAAATATATATTTAGTATTTGTGTAACTCATACATTAGTTCATTCTACGGGTCATACAATAGTCTGATCACAGCCAAACAAGATAAAGGTTCATGTGTAATCATGTCAGGATATTAAAGAGGAAATCAAAGACTTCACCTTATGTTTAATCACTCCATTTATTATTTCCCAAAAGACAATGAGACAGAAGACAGTGAGACACAGTCTCAGCCTGTCACATACCGTGGGATTTCTCCGGTCCAACAGCCAGCTGCTGATATCTGTCCTCAGCCGTGTCTTCACCCGAGTCACCAGAGGACATCAGGAGGATAATCAGCGGTGTCAATGAGCGCCTGGACCGACTAATAAATGTTCCCACAGACATTAATATTACATTAAAAGTATTTATCAACCAGTGAATTGTGTGTCCTTGTCTCTTCATATGGTTGAAATCACATCCTGTTTGGATGGCAGGATTGGCATTGATGGGTCCAGGGTCTGGTTCGGGTGGTGGTGGTGGGGGTACTGCTCTGGCAGTAGGATGATGTATCGGTGAGTTCATTGTTCATCTGTGTATCTCCGATGTGCCCATCAATCGGAAGAATGACCTTTTTCACATCATTAACAGTTTCCCAGTGTCACCTCTAAGTGTCGCCATTGGTTCCAAAGCACTAGAAATGTGCGTACGCCAGCTATGGAGTTGGTGTGGAGGACCGCACATTTCCATGGTCATGTCACTCTTTGTACATCTGAACGTGAGCGTGGAAAAGGGCATACACCATGTTTTTGTGCGTACGCAACCTTTGTACATGAGGCCCCAGATGTACAACTCAACAGAAGTCTCATTTCTCGGACAATGAAATTTTGACCACAATATTAAAAGAAAAAAAAAAAGACATAAATGCATATTGACAATGAAATAAAAAGAGAAATAAAGGTAAGAAATAAGGAAGTTTGCTTCCAGTCCCAGATTTCTATAAATGTGGTTACTGCATAAAAAATTAAAAACGTGTTCAGATTTTTAAGAGTTTAATGTCCAATGACAACAGAGGCGTTTTGACAGCTTGTCAAATCCCTCCCACTGGGAGTAACTGTTAACTGCATGGTATTTGTCGTACAGCCAAAACAAAGTAACATAGCTCAGTATCAACATGCCCTCAGAGGACTGAAACACAAAGTGTATGAACAATACCATGGACTTTATAAATTCCACACAGGACTGAGCAACACTGCAAGATCAATAAGAGTTTCAACACATAACTTTGTCAATTAGATCCTTTCAGATACGTAGAGTGTCATAGTCTCATAAAATATAATGGTCCATCAGCTTGAACAGGGCTAACAGTATAGTGTGTTTTGTGTTAAAGTGTGTTTATGGTTTGTTTTGTGCTCACTGTTCATCAAGACTTCACAACACTAACTCTTTGACTACATGCTCAGTGTGTATAAAGACAGAGAAAATGCTTCAAACAAAAGCACGCCTTTGTATTTTTTTTTTTCAGCTCCTCATCACCTGTCATGTCTGACATTTCATCACATGGTGCCCTTGAACGGCTGACTAACTCAGAGATAAAAGCACCTGCAAATGATCCTCACGAAGCAGCAAAGCATGGCCAACACTCAACAAAGCAGCAAACAGAACCGCGCTGTCATTTGGCAGTTATAAAAAAAATACAAAACAAAAAAAAAACAAACATCTACTTCCTGATCAGCACTTAGACGAATGTAATGTTATTGGGCATCAAACTGATATTGTGTAATATTTATGTTTCTTTTTACTCTGAATTACCTTTCATTGTGTTCCAGTCATTTGTCACATGATTTTTTCACTAATTGGCTGAGAAATGTACAACTCAAACCTTCTACAACTCACGTGTTGGCACAGGGCCGACGAATGTGGCCAAAAATTCAGCCATAATGTAAAACTATCATTACACAGATACCACCGACATTTCAGGCTGGCCCTTTAACTTCAGAGCAAGAAAGTTTAAAGTTGTTTTTTTTTTTTTTTTTTTCCCAGATGTATCCTCTTCAAAAACATGTATGCTAGGTTGATTCTCCTGATAGTGCCCTTACTGGCATAGATCTGGAGTTGGTCTCCTTCAGTGGCAGCCCACTGCTCTTGTTCATTCTGTAGGATAGGTTAAATCAGGGTTTTTCAACCTTGGGGTTTGGACCCCATGTGGGGTCACCTGGAATTCAAATGGGGTCGCCAGAAATTTTTAGTAATTGATAAAAATAAAAACTTACTGAAAAATATATATGGTGAGTTGATAGAGACAATCCCAATACATAAAAGACATGACAAACTGAGTGTGAAACTGCAGCACTGTGGTTCTGTTTATCTGTCAAATGGTCGGTTTCAGACGCTGCAGCTCTTTCATAATCCATAGTTTGAATTCTTGTTTGTTCAGTATTAATTGTCAGCCTTTTAAATCCAAGGCTGACTACATATCCTGACCAAGGAAAATAAAATTCTCCCTTTGTGCAGTAATCTACACCTGGCTTTTCTGCCTCCGCCCATAATAATATACATTATATTGACTAAATGTCCTCTAAAACTAAAGTTTATTTGAAACAAACAATTAATTTTAGCAAAAAAATATCTCCGTTGTGAATGTTTGGGGTCGCCAGAAATTTGTGATGTTAAAATGGGGTCATGAACCAAAAAAGGTTGGAAACCACTGCGTTAAATGAAGAGGCAACATTTCTTTACTTTACTTTTGTGCATATGATAGCTATGACGCTAATTAGTGACATTAGGCATAATTGTCATAATAGCAATTTAACAAATAGTCTCAGGTATGTAGATCATTTCATTGAGGCTGCTATTGATCTCTTCCTCCAGTCAACAATCCAAACAAAACAAAAAAGGATCCAAATATCATTGCCAGTATGTAAGGCAGTAATCAATGCAGCTGATATAGTAAAACCTAACGTTAAGAAACCACACGTCGTCACCTTCCTTTTATGTCTGTCAGATTCAGATTCAAATACAGACATTACAGTATTCATCCGCAGCGCTCGTACCACAGTGCATCCACGGAGCACAGACTGTTAGTGTGCAGTGTACACATCCGCGAATCCATGGCGCACGTTAACATGAGTCTGAAGAAAAGAAAAACTTTACTCAAAGAGTAACAATTTTAAATGCAAGTAAATATATTCTATTGAACGGATCTAATATTATCGATGCAAACATTCAATAACCATCGCGATATCGTCAAAATTTTTTCATTCACTCATAGCTTCTCTACCGGTGCACTCGGATCATGCACACACATGCAAGGTTATTATTGTTAACGAAAACTAACGAAATGATGAAAACTAGAAGTGAAAAAACATTTTCATTAACTGAAATAAATAACTAGAATTGAAAGAAAAAAATGATAACTGAAACTGTATTGTAAAAACTAACTAAAACATATAAAAATCATGGATAAAATTCCCTTCATTTTCATTTTTGTCAATAGTGGTTGGATATGAAATTGATTTCACTCCATCAATTTTAGCTGTTGGCACCATACGGTACTTCACAGTCTGTCACCTGGTTTAGTGTCGTCTTATGGTTCCTACTGTACCTGGAAACATGGAGACTAAAGCAGCAGAGTCCTGTATGGGGTTTATGTGTATACAACTGCGAAGAAGAGAAAACACATAAATAAAGTAAAACTAAGCATTTAGAGAAAAACAAAAACTAATAAAAACTAGCAAACCTGCTCTAAAAACAAATTAAAACTAACTGAATTAGAGGGAAAAAAAGTCAAAACTAAATAAAACTAAACTATAATGAAAAATCCAAAACTATTATAACCTTGTGCACATGTTGGCATATCGATACATATCAGATAATCTTCCCATCCCTAATACACATACATACACTGATGAGAGCAGAAATACACACAAAGCAGGTAAATAGCCAAACAAACTTAACCTCCTCAGACCCAGCTATGAGTTTTCTGTCCACATTTGTGGACAAGAGTTTCACAACTTCATAGAAAATGAAGAAAAACAGAAAAGAAAACTGTCCACCACAAAGGAGATTCCATAAAAATTTTAAAAACTGCATCTGAAAAAACTGTTGCATCATGATGTCTCCATTATAGGCACTTATTTAATACAAAAAAAAAAAAAAAAAAAAAAAAAAAAAAGCTTGTACTTTGCTGTTATTTCCTGGGTCTTAGAAGGTTATAATAGTTTTGGATTTTTCATTACAGTTTAGTTTTATTTAGCTTTGACTTTTTTTTCTCTAATTCAGTTAGTTTTAATTAGTTTTTAGAGCAGGTTTGCTAGTTTTTATTAGTTTTCATTTTTTTTCTAAATGCTTAGTTTTAGTTTAGTTTTAGTATTAATTTTAGTTTTGTTGTATCTTTTATCTTCCTCGCCGTCGTATTCAAATAAATCCCAGACAGGACTCTGCTGCTTTCTCCCAACTTTAGTCTCCATGTTTCCAGGTAGAGTGGGGACCAGAAGACTGGAAACCACAAATGACCAGAAGTGATGGACCATGAAGTGTCGTATGGTGCCACTAGCTAAAATTGCTAAATAAATCGCTTTTGTATCAATCCGATATTGACAAAGACAAAAACAAAGGGAATTTTATCCATAATTTTTATACTTTTCAGTTAGTTTTGTAAGCACACAATACAGTTTCAGTTAGTTATTGTTTTTTTTTCTTTTAATTATAGTTTTTATTTATTTCAGTTAACGGAAGTGTTTTTTCAATTCTAGTTTTGTCATTTTGTTAGTTTTCGTTTACGATAATAACCTCGGGTCTTAGGAGGTTAAAGTGGATGTGAGGTGGGTTTGCAGCTCGGCTCACTTCACATAGCTTCCATAAACTCTCTGTGCACCACATTCTACACAACACAGTTATTTTTTCTAACCCCAAATTAGTGCAGAGGCGACGTCTCATTACTGAGGGGATGAGCATGTGTGCTGCTCCACATAGATCAGGGTGGAAGTCAGAGATGAGCACCAGCTCCACAGACAGCGCCGTCACTTATCACTAAACTGCAACCTGCTGATATGACAGGAGGAAACGGGTCCATCTATTATTTATTAATTCAAAACACATTTTAGATATTTAAAAAAAAGGTAAGACAGACTAACTATTTTAGGAACAGTTAGACATCCAAAGACATCAGATACCCACATATAACAGAAATATAACCACATAATGAAGCCACATCAACCCCACATAACAAAAACTGCTAGAAACAAACAATGGTATTTCTGAAAAAGAGGAGATACTCACAATCTATGACAAGCCTGGCATAAGAAATAATGGATCAGGAGCTACTGACCAATGATGATGTTTTCATCCAGTAGCTGTCAGTTTGGGTAATAGTGGAGCTAACAGACACACACACACACACACACACACACACACACACACACACAACAGGTTTAACACCAGTCTTCTCTGTTTCAGTATTAGTTACCAGTGAGGTGTAATAAGGGTGTCACATTAGCTCCAGTTTTACACTGATTTAAGAAACATTTGGACATGTTTATGGTTATAAAATGCAGTGAGTTCGACAGCCACACCATGAGCTACAGCAGCTCTGACTGACAGGCTCCTATTAAGGATAGGAATGCTGCTTTTCCACTGGCAGTACTGGCTCAACTTCACTTGAATTGGCTGGAGTTTTGTCAGTCAGGACACTGTAACTCAGTGGTTCCCAACCTTTTTTGGCTCGTGACCCCATTTTAACATCACAAATTTCTGGCGACCCCAGACATTCAAAACAGAGACTTTTTTTTTTTTTTTTTTTTTGCTAAAATGAATTTGTTTTTGCAAATAAACGTTAATTTTAGATGACATTTAGTCTATATAATGTATATTATTATGGACAGAGGCAGTAAATCCAGGTGTGGATTACTGCACAAACAGAATTTGATTTTCCTTGGTCAGGATATGTACAGTCAGTCCAGCTTGGATTTAAAAGGCTGACAATTAATACTGAACAAATAAGAACTCAAACTATGAATTATGAAAGAGCTGCAGCATCTGAAACCGACCACAATGAACATTTGACAGATAAACAGAACCACAGAGCTGCAGTTTCAGACTCACAGTTTGTCATGTCTTTTATGTATTGTGATCGTCGCTATCAACTCACCGTATATTTTTTTTTAATATTGTTTTTTTTTTTTTTTTTTTTTTAAATTTTCATTAATTACTAGAAATTTCAGGTGACCCCATTTGAATTCCAGGCGACCCCACATGGGGTCCCGACCCCAAGGTTTAAAAACACTGCTGTAACTCCATTCTATGCATTGTAACCCTTCAGTGTACCCGGGCTTCATAGCAAAACAATTTTATTTATTTATTTATTTTTAATTCTGCCAGACACATCACAAAATAATCCATGGTTTCACTTCACATTTAAGTTCAACATGATCTCTGTTGACGTTACTAAAACTGATATCATGTAGAGCAGGGGTCCCAAACTCTCAAACCCAGGGGCCAATTGTGGCCTGCGGGATGATAATTTGTGGCCCCCTACTTGACATCAAAGTTTAGTGTTACTGTGGCCCACACGTAGTTCTTAAACGCACCTTTTTGCTAATTCTTGCCGTGTTTTTATTTTATTTACTTTTAGCACTTATGGGCTACCATAGCCCATACCATATCTGAGCAGACGACATGGAAGTAACACTATGACGACCAGGTACTGTAAAGTCGGTAGTATTCTGTAATGGAAACGGTCTCCAGAAATAGGACCTGGTACCCAAGTCGAGTCGAGCCGGTTCCACGTAGTGGAAACGTGGCATTAGATAGCTTTGTGACAGCTTCCAGCAGCATTTGTTGTCAACAGTTGTCAAACTAACCAACTGCAAAGTACCTGGGGAAGTATGAACGTTAGTCACTAAGTTGAAACATATTGTGGAGTGACACCAAGTGGATGGAAAATATCTGCCATCACCCAGTTCCAGTCATGTCTCTCTCAAAATGTCCAATGAAAAGAAAGGTTGGCAATGAGCACAGGCAATTTCAGGAAAAGTAGGAGAGGGGGCACCCCTACGTATCTCATATGCACAGAGAAAGTTGTGGTGTATAAGGAATACAACATCTGATGTCATTACTCAACTAGACATGCAGAGGAGTTTACAAAATACCAGGGAGGTGAGAGAAAGAACCGGGTCGCCAATCTGAAAAAATGTCTATTGAGGAAACAAGATTTATTCAAGAATGTAAACAAAGAGAATGAAGCAGCAGTTGAAGCCAGCTACGTGGTGAGGGAGATGACCGCTAGGGCCGGACAGACATTCAAAGACGGAGAGTTCATCAAAAAGTGCATGTTACTAGCTGTGAGAAAAGGAAAGAAACCTTTTTTTGTGGAATACTTAGTGCTGGATCTATCAAAGGTTTGCATGTATTAAAACATGTTCAAACTCATTGCACACGCAAAAAAATGTACAAACTGATTTACTAACAGTGCGCACCAAGGGTTGTGTCTTTCAAAGGTACAAAATAGTGCATCTGCATCCAGTCAGTACATTTGCCATAATGACTATGCAAAATGGGGCGTTTACACGCAATTGTGCATGTGCTGGAAAGAAAAAATGTAAATATATAAATTTAATACACACAAAGTGATTTATCAAACCCGAAAGCAATTTTGCTGATAGAAACTGCGTCTATATTTAACACATCTCAAAAGGAAGAGCAAACGGATTGGATGTGTAATTGTGCACACATGGAAGTGGTTAGGAGACAAAGAAGTGATGAAACGAGATGCAGAGAACACATTTTTCACCCTTGTGTGAACATTTCTGGAATGACAGAAGAAAAAATAATTGAGACGTATGGTGTTGTTTTAAACTATGGTTGCAAAACTGACTACAAAAAAAAAAAAGAAGACTGAAACCATATAATCCATGACAGACACATTTGGCACAAAACACTGGACTGTGATTCCTACTGTTTTGAGAGTCCAGGCAAACCACCAGAAGGGCTTCAGTTTATTTTACAGCAGCTAAACAATCACTGGTGCTCATCAGTAAGTATAGATTTCAGTGATGAAACAGTTTCATAGAAAAGTTACAGAAGCATTTCACAGCATAAATGACATCTGAGCTGCCGTTCATTGACAATCTGTAGACTCCAGACTCATTCTACTGCGTACAGTCACCTTGAATCCAAGCCAAGCATATCTGCCATCCTCTGTCTGCTACTTCATTTGCACACGGTGCAAAATGCAGATGGCAGAGGAAATCAAGTAGTCGAGTAACACCAAGAACTGAAACTAAACGGCTCTGTCAGCATTAAGGACATATGAAGAGTGCACATGAAGTACAAGAGGAAAGTGGGATGACACAGAGTTGACATATTCAAAAACGGTGAGCTCAATGTCATAGCACTAAAAAAGACACACACAACACTGAATCAGTTTAAATAATTCACACACAGGCAAATTAAATACACATTCATCATTTTATGTTTTTCACATTCACAAAACAAGGTCTGGATCCACAAAGACCAGACTGTAGCCTCTAATTGTGTATGCTAGTGGTTCCCAACCTTTTTTGGCTCGTGACCCCATTTTAACATCAAAAATTTCTGGCAACCTCAGACATTCAAAACGAAAAATTTTTTTGGCTAAAATTAATTTGTTTTTGGTCATGTAATAGTCTGCTATACTATGCTGGAAATAAATGTTAATTTTAGAGGCCATGTAGTCTATAGAATGTATATTATTATGGACAGAGGCAGAAAAGCCAGGTGTAGATTACTGCACAAAGGGAGAACTGGATTTTCCTTGGTCAGGATATGTACAGTCAGTCCAGCTTGGATTTACAAGGCTGACAATTAATACTGAACAAACAAGAACTCAAACTATGAATTATGAAAGAGCTGCAGCATCTGAAACCGACCACAATGTTTCAGGCGACCCCATGTGGGGTCCCGACCCCAAGGTTGAAAACACTGGTGTAGGGGATTATACAATATTACACAATTAATCTGCTCTTTTTTAAGAACCCATTCACAAAAGATTTTGTACAAATGTTACACTAGCACAAACACACCCTTATTTTAACTTCCTCCATGTTCCAGGTGTCTTTGCATTTCAGTAAACTGTTCAGTACACTCCGTAATGCAAACTGGAGAAGCAGCAAAAAAAACCCTTAGATTATATAACTAATGACCAAGGTTATTAATGTTAACAAAAACTAACGAAATGATGAAAACTGAGAACTGAAAAAACATTTTAGTTAACTGAAATAAATATAAACTATGATTTAAAGACAAAAATGATAACTAACTGAAACTGTGTTGTGTGTTTACAAAACTAATTAAAACATAAAAATTATGGATAAAATTCCCTTTGTTTCATCTTTGCCAACGTTGAATTGATACAAAATTTATTTCGCTCTAACAATTTTAGCTAGCAGTGCCATAGGGTACTTCACGGTCCGTCACTTGTGGTTTCCAGTCGTCTTCTGGTCCCCACTCTACCTGGAAACATGGAGACTAAAGTTGGGAGAAAGCAGCAGAGTCCTGTCTGGGATTTATTTGAATACGACGACGAGGAAGAGAAAAGATATAAAGAAACTAAAATTAATACTAAAACTAAACTAAAACTGAGCATTTAGAAAAAAATTTAAACTAATGAAAACCAGCAAACCTGCTCTAAAAACGAATTAAAACTAACTGAATTAGAGAAAAAAAAGTCAAAACTAAAAACTAGACTAAACTATAATAATGAAAAATCTAAAACTATTATAACCTTGCTAATGACCATATATAGGCACATGGATCTCTCCACAGTACAGCTTATTTTCACTCTTTTTTTTTTCACCAATTCAAATAATTATTTAATCGAATCAAATTGAAGAAAATAATCCATAGATCAATTGATTACAAAAACTATTGATTGCTGCGTCTCCACAGCCAATAGCTACTTTTCTTACTGAAGGGGTACAACACTGATCACAGAGATAACAACAGTCATTTATGAGCTACCAAGTAACCTGGCATGACAATGGGCAAGGCTGAAAAAATGCACAGAGGACCGGATCGACAAACGGCTTGTGTGTATGAGAATGAAAAACAAAAGAAAAACATGTACAAACTGATTTACTAATGGTGCGCACTAAAGGTTGCATCTTTTGAAGGTGCAAAATAGTGAGTCTGCATCCAGTTAGTATGATTAATATGAAATATGGGGTGTTTACACGCAATTGTGCGTGTGCTGGGAGGAGAAAATGTAAATATATTAATTTAGCACGTGCAAAGTGATTTATCAAACCTGAAAGCAATTCTGCTCATAGAAACAGTGTCTATATTTAACACGTCTCAAAGGGAGGACCAGACGGTTTGGATGTGTAATTGTGCACACATGGAAATGGTTATTGTTGCAAAAAAGATATCGAAACGATGAAACAAGACGCAGAGAACACATTTCACATGTTCGTGTCAACATTTTTGGAATGACAGAAGAAAAAATAATTGAGATGTATGTCAGTTGAGCTAGCACGTATAGTACAGGCCAAAAGTTTGGACACACCTTCTCATTCTTTGCATTTTCTTTATTTTCATGACTATTTACATTGTAGATCCTCACTGAAGGCATCAAAACTATGAATGAACACATGTGGAATTATGTACTTAACAAAAAAGTGTGAAATAACTGAAAACATCTCTTATATTCTAGTTTCTTCAAAGTAGCCACCCTTAGCTCTGATGACTGCTTTGCACACTCTTGCCATTCTCTTGATGAGCTTCCAGAGGTAGTCACCTGAAATGGTTTCCTAACAGTCTTGAAGAAGTTCCCAGAGATGCTTAGCACTTGTTGGTCCTTTTGCCTTCACTCTGCGGTCCAGCTCACCCCAAACCATCTCGATTGGGTTCAGGTCCGGTGACTGTGGAGGCCAGGTCATCTGGCGCAGCACTCCATCACTCTCCTTCTTGGTCAAATATCCCTCACACAGCCTGGAGGTGTGTTTGGGGTCATTGTCCTGTTGAAACATAAATGATGCTCCAACTAAACGCAAACCGGATGGAATGGCATGTCACTTCAGGATGCTGTGGTAGCCATGCTGGTTCAGGTTGCCTTCAATCTTGAATAAATCCCCAACAGCGTCACCAGCAAAGCACCCCCACACCATCACACCTCCCCCTCCATGCTTCACGGTGGGAACCAGGCATGTAGCATCCATCCGTTCACCTTTTCTGCGTCGCACAAAGACACGGCGGTTGGATCCAAAGATCTCAAATTTGGACTCATCAGACCAAAGCACAGATTTCCACTGGTCTAATGTCCATTCCTTGGGTTTCTTGGCCCAAATAAATCTCTTGTGTTTGTTGCCTCTCCTTAGCAGTGGTTTCCTAGCAGCTGTTTGACCATGAAGGCCTGATTCACGCAGTCTCCTCTTAACAGTTGTTGTAGAGATGTGTCTGCTGCTAGAGCTCTGTGTGGTATTCATCTGGTCTCTAATCTGAGCTGCTGTTAATTTGCGATTTCTGAGGCTGGTGACTCAGATGAACTTATCTTCAGCATCAGAGGTGACTCTTGGTCTTCCTTTCCTGGGGCGGTCCTCATGTGAGCCAGTTTCGTTGGAGCGCTTGATGGTTTTTGCGACTGCACTTGGGGACACATTCAAAGTTTTTGAAATTTTCTAGACTGACTGACCTTCATCTCTTAAAGTAATGATGGCCACTCGTTTGTCTTTACTTAGCTGATTGGTTCTCGCCATAATATGCATTCTAACAGTTGTCCAATAGGGCTGTCAGCTGTGCATCAACCTGACTTCTGGACAACACAACTGATGGTCCCAACCCCATCAATAAGGCAAGAAATTCCACTAAGTAACCCTGACAAGGCACAGCTATGAAGTGGAAACCATTTCAGGTGACTACCTCTGGAAGCTCATCAAGAGAATGCCAAGGGTGTGCAAGGCAGTCATCAGAGCTAAGGGTGGCTACTTTGAAGAAACTAGAATATAAGAGATGTTTTCAGTTATTTCACACTTTTTTGTTAAGTACATAATTCCACATGTGTTCATTCATAGTTTTGATGCCTTCAGTGAGAATCTACAATGTAAATAGTCATGAAAATAAAGAAAATGCGAAGAATGAGAAGGTGTGTCCAAACTTTTGGCCTGTACTGTATACATGCACTTTTGAAGTCCAGCTTTAGTCAGACTAATGCAATAATTCAGATTTTTAAGTGTCATGTAAATGTACTGAGTGATCCAGAGGTCCCTAGTTTACATCTGTGCAAATGACACAGGCATAACCTTGACCCCACAGTTTACAGTGAATTCCACCGTTTTTTAAAAATTAATTAATGTATTTATTTATTTATTTATTTATTTTTTACATATTTACATACTGCATAAGCAAAAACTTCACATAAACCCATAAGCCCAAAGTTTTCCACCTTTTAAATGTTGACCCCTTTTACCTTTGCTCTCCCATCTGGTTGCCTCTGACATGCACTGTAAAAAAAAAAAAAAACACATCTGTAATTTAATAGAATTTTCATTGTTTATTTTACAGATTTTTCCTGTATTTTTAAGATACAAGAAAATTTCAATGAAATTCCAAAAATAGACTGTGATTTTACAGGTCAAATGTAAAATAACATGAAAAAACTTTAACTGTGAATAACCATAAAATTTCCATTTTTTAAAAGAAACGTTTTTCTTTTTTCACAGAAAATACAGTTAAAATACATTTGCAAATGTATCATGATTTCACAAATGTTTATTTCTATTTATGAGATTAAACTGTTAATTTAAAGTTTAATACTGTAAAAAAAAAAAAAAAAAAAAAAAACGTGATAAAATTACTGGCAATTAACTGTAAAAGAAGTATTTGTTCTGTCAATTTAACAAGACTTGTTTGTTAATTAACAAATATCTTGTGTAATTACGGGAGGTTTCACAACAAAAATGTTGAATAAACGTATTTTTGTGAATGTATAACATGTATAACCACTGATAAACTGTCCAAATACAGTTTTTATCTGTGGATTGTTCAACTTAGTCTCACTGAAAATTATTTATACATATATTTATAGGTAATTTGATTGTTTTAATACATGTAAATATCCTTTATTAAACATTAAAAAGTCAAAAAAATATATGCAAAATCTCATGTAAAGTTAGGGCAAAAAACTGTATTTTAATTATGGGACATTACCATATTTTTATGAGATGGTTATTTTCCATTATTTAACAGTATTTTTTCGGCACCCCAGCTGCTGGAATATTACCGTTTTTTTAAATACTTTTTTTTTTACAGTGTGGTTAAAAAGCCACAGTACCCTTAAGGACACTGAAGAGCCCATAAATTCATTGATAGGTATTGACCCACAAAAAAATCTGATCTATACAGTCAAGCCGTTGAGCGATTCCAAATGACCTTTAAAGACATGTGAAGTGACATACTTTGGCAGGGTGGACATGAGGATGTGAGCGCAGAATATGAGCTTTCTAAGGGACGCACAGACCTGTCGGACTCTGTTCACCTTTTTGACTGCCGGCGACCGACTGCCACCAAATAAGTTGACATTCACTGACACAGTTGAGCTAAAGTGATGTGTGTGTGTTGTGATCTGTAAGACGACTGAGCTCCAGCGCCATGTTAGTGCCGTCCAGTCCAGTTCAATGCAGTATGTGCTGAAGTGTCTCACTTCAATCTCCAGTGGCCCATGTTGTGTGTTGAACTGAGTGTGGCTGATGGTATAATAGTTAACCCTTTAACCCCTAACACAGGGGTGTCAAACTCATTTTCTTTCAGGGGCCATATTCAGTTTGATCTCCAGTGGGCCGAACCAGTAAAATTATAGCATAATAATCTATAAATAATGACAACTCCAAATTTTTCTTTGTTTTAGTTAAAAAAAAAACCCATTAAATTATGAAAGTACTTACATACTTTATACATTATACATACTTTATACATACATACATACTTACATACTTTATATATTATAAAAAAAAAAAAAAAAACCTGAAAAAATTAAATTTGAATTAAAAAAAAACCCTTAAATTTAGTGCAATTTTAACAATATTATGCATCAACTTATCATTTCTACATGTGCATTATGGATCGGATCTACAAAGACACTAATCACTTAGTAACAGGCAGAAAATTGTTAAAATTGTGCTTAATTTTCTTTAGACATTTCAGGTTGTTCATATTTGTTCAGGTTATTCATATTTTATTGTTACAGGATAGTTTGTAAATGTTAATATTTTCAAAATTTAATGTTATTTTTTGCACTAACACAAAGACAAAAATATGAAGTTGTCGTTATTATCGAATCAAACTGAGAAGAAAACATGGAGTCATTATTTTTTGTAGGTTATTATGCTATTATTTAACTTGAGATCATATTGGAACCTGAACTAAAATGACTTCGACAGCCTTGACTGTGGAACTTTTGCACTTTGCAAATTCATCCCCAGTGCCCATCCCCAAAATCACTGCTTATTCAGTTCTGACATTTTTTTTTTCACATACAATAAATTTCACAAGACTCACCATAAGCCTCTCATGCAAGAATTTTTGAGATAGAATGTACGGTTATGGATTAACAGCAGTGTGTTTGAGAGGTGGTTTCTTAGTCCGTTTAACGTGGACACTCATGTCTCCTCCATAAGGAGGCGCTAGTTGGTCCTTGACCCCACAGCAGGTATTTAGCTCAGCAGGTAACGCATCAGACTCCGATGCAGAAGACCCAGGATTGATTCCTGGTTGAAGCGGTCATTTTCAGCTCAATCAAAAGAATCAAATGCTTATTTTAAGGACTTTTTTCTACTTGTTCCTCATATTTTAAGACTTAAAATAAAAAATAAAAAAATCTCCAGCTCAGTCAAGACTAAAATTCCTCATTTAAAGTAATTCTGTCTTAATTGAGTGTGATTTTATTTCTTGTACTAAGCACTATTTGAAAAAATTCTAGCATTTTAGTCTAGTTTTAAAGCTATACTGTATGATGTGGCATTTTTACGCTTTGCTTTTGTCATCTTAAAATGCTCCTAATAATTGTGTGTCAAACTAAAATGTAAAAGAAATCCACCAGGTTTTGAAACTCAGAAATGTTTAACTCCTATATATCTCAGATAAAAGTCTGACCAATCATTCTATTTGGTCCGAATAAAATAATTGGTTGAGCCTGACTGAGCCTCCTGTCAATCATCCATTACCGCCGTCCCACATCTGATATGTGTACCTCTGAATCTGACGTTCCACTCCCGCTGCTCCTCCTGTCACTGACCATAGTCTACTGTCTAGGGTGTGAATGGATAGAACTGAAATGCACATGAAGGGAAAAAACACGGACTTATTAACAGAAACAACAACCAAAGGGAACAAACAGGAGTCCGATGAGTGAAGGATGGAGATAAAAGTCCAGTAGTCTGGTGTACTGGACTGAACAGACAGGTCTGCACAGAGCGACAGCAGGACTCATACAGGTACATGTACTTGGTGTCACTCAATGTAGGATGATAAATGTATGGACTATGAAACCTCAAATGTCAACAGACAGTGGGCGGAGTCCGCGTGCTCACAGTAGGTCCACTCCGCCCAGGTGATGACGTGCAGTGAAGACACTGACCCAGTGCTGCACAGACCAGACCCTTAAATACAGGGTCTACTGATGAAACAGGGGCTGCTGCAGGTGGATGATGTATCTGATTACTGAGGGAGGGGTCCGCAGACACACCGAAGCAGACCGGACCACCGCCTCCACCTCCGCTTCCACCGTGCACATCAGGTGAGAAGAGGAGAGCGTCAGAGCTCAGGCAGGGGGAAGTGGGCGGGGCTTTGGAGGGAGGCGGGTTGTTCACGTTCAAATTTTTACTAAGTGCCAGGGGCGTAGAATTGCATATGGACTCTAGGGACCCGTCCCTACCAATATGCATCTACTACTGTGTAGTCCCTATCAATCCAACCGCTGTCCGTAGTGTTCAGTCAATGATTATGACACACAAAGGGTTAACAGTCGGTCTCTGCTAGAAGTCCCGCCTCTAATGTAAATATCACTCTCCGATTGGCTCTTTAGTTTTGCTATTGTACATGTGATTGGCCGTCCCCGCTGTCACTCCATCTACTTGTAAAAGAAACCTGCTAGTTGGACCGCTAACGTAAGTTTTCAATATGTTTGTATTTGTTCTGCCTGAGTCACATCAGCTAGACGGATTTGAATATCAGTGGAGTCATTTACATGTACATTTGCACATGTGTTTGTTTGTGTGTGCATGCATGTGCGTGTGTGCTCGGTAATTAGGATGTAAAGGAAGTCAAAGAAAAGAAAACTGGACAGAAGACACTTCTTTAGGAGGAAAGTGTAAGTTAGTTCAAGGGTCTAGAACTGTAGAGGCTCAACACAGATACTGAAGAAAAGACACTATTTAATGCCAAACAGAAACACTTTTTAAATTATTTTCATGTATTTTTATGGAAGAGAGCAACTGTTTACAAAAACATAGAACATTTGTGAGGAAAATACAATAAAACCTCAGATTCTAGATGTGATTTTATCCATACTTTTGGGGAATAAATTACATGTAATAATTGAAACTAAAAGCCTTCTTTTGCTCAGGCAATAACTGTACCATCAAACTGTATGATCACTGTATCCAGAATCTGTTCATGTGTCATGTATCAACATATTTATGTCAGGTGACAAACAGTAGAGAGGAGGAGGAGGTAGAGGAGGAGAAGGAGCAGGTAGAGGAGGTAGAGGAGGAGAAGGAGCAGGTAGAGGAGGTAGAGGAGGAGAAGGAGCAGGTAGAGGAGGAGAGGCTGAAAAGTCACAGGTGAGGTTAAATAATAATGCATATGTTAGTCATGAGAATAACTTTGCAGAATGCATTAAATTCTTGTATTGTCCTTAGATATTCAGATATCCATTATAAACATGTCAATTACTGAATGTTTTTCTTACTATGATTGTTTGCTCGTTTGATCAGCTCGACATGACGTGAAATTATGATTACAAATGCAAAAAAACATCAACTTTGTGGAGTGCTGCGTTTGAGTACTTTTGTGTCTCCACCCATGTCAGAATCAAACCTACTCCCTTGCTAAGTGCTGTGAGAAATGCCACATCAGTAGGTATAACTTTCAGGCACATTGTTTTTTTTTAGTTGATAGACTTTTTTGCTTGTTTTAAGAATTCTAGCCAATAAGTTTTTCTTCCCCCAGTGGCAGATTTTTTGCTCAATATAAGCCACTTTAACCAGATTTAGAAACATTAGACTTATTTCTAGCAGAGCATTTTTGCAGTCTTGAAAGGGAACACTTTTTAGTTTCATGATTGGCTTAAATCCTTTAATGGGTTGCTGGTGACCTGGTGAACCAGTACTTTTTACTGCCCTAACAAGAGAAATCTCTTTTCTTGAAATGTCTCGTTTGAGATTTGGAACACTTGACACAAACAACCTTGAACATTCAATCAGTGGTTTATTGCAACACTTTAAATTACAGCTGATGGATAGATAGACGGCAAGAGACTGTATCCAATGGATTTGTTCTAGTGTGTTGCTCTTAGCTTTTGCTTTTTTCCTCTAAAAACCCACAAACGTGGGATTCAACTTCAAACGCTCTTTATTCAACAGTGATTTGGGAGGAATGCAATTAATCCTGCATCGACCAGACCTTCATTGAGCCAGGCGTGGGTAGTTTGTAATATTTGTGCTTTGCCATGTTCTCATTCGTGCACTCAATTCATTTTTGATCAATATGCTATTAAAGGCCTTGTTCCAGAGGCAGGGTCATTTTTTCTTTCTTTTGGAGCTGGGGTGGCTCTGAAGTGGGGCGTAAATGTTTTGTAAAGGCCCTCTGGGTGTCAGGAGGATTGACAAGAGGGTAAAAGAAAATTAGTTTTCATCTAGGTAAGCAAGCATAATGTAAAGCACTGAGCATGGAGTTGAAATTATTGATTGCTATTCTGCCTGTCAACTTGGTGGCCTTTGGTGTGAAAGAGGTGACAAATGGACCACCCTAAGGTGAAATGGGTCCGGTTCTGGGGACAGCAATAACCTACGATCATTAAAAGTGAAGTGCTGTGAATTAGAAAGAAATTAAACAAAGCTCGTTCATTGTTTCTTTGATCCTTTCTTTCTGTTATTAGTTCTATTTTTACTCTTTTCTTTCTTTCTTTCTTTCTTTCTTTCTTCATGTAGATAGATAGATAGATAGATAGATAGATAGATAGATAGATAGATAGATAGATAGATAGAACGACAGAACGATAGAACGACAGAACGATAGAACGACAGACAGACAGATAGATAGATAGAACGACAGAGACAGATAGATAGATAGTTATGAGATAAGTAGAGGTCTACAGACTGGGCTGCACTTAAAATAGAATCTCCTTGGCAAATTCTACACATCTACTCAATTTCTGCTCTGATATTGCAATAATAATAAATTAGTTATGGTACCATTTATCAACCATTTACATTAGTGCTGCTGAATTATTAAGGCTTTGTGAATAAGTCCCCAAAAAGAACATGTAATACCATTTGGGAGATGATTCATTGTTAATTAGAACAGTGGGATTGTTATACAGAGGATACAGTATTTTAATGATATTTCCTATTCGGCTAAATTAAGGCAGGTCACCTTCAATTACTGCTCATTTTTCCAAAGTGATAAAATCAAAGAATCAGAACCCGTTTGAGCACTTTTCTGATCTTAGATTGTATTTGTGCTGAAATGTGTATTGGTTTTACTGAAACAACACACATTTCAACACAAATACCCTATATTTATGTTGAAATATTTACAGATATTTACAAGTATTACAGATGCGATTTTAGCAGTTATGCTCAATTTGACAAGATTTGCATTGGCACTGGCGTTCTGATAACTTTTGCGATTAATCAAACTGATTCCTACAGTGGTTCAATTCAGAAAAAAAATCAAATATTAACCCAAATTTTGTGGGTAGGATGACAACAGAATAAGATGCTGGAGCATGCTAGTACATAATATCCATAACAAGACAGGACTGAGCAGAACTAGATGGCTAGCACGGTAGCTGTAAACATTTTTGTGAGCCAACTTTGACCCAATATTGAAAAAAAGACATCTTCACTCTGAAAATAATTTCAGTCTAGTTTTGAACCTTTTAAAACAAAAAAATACATCAGAAGTGACACCATTATACCATCCAGAGGTGACTTCTCACAGACTGCAGTGGAAGCTCAGCTTCCCCTAAAATTACAAAAATTAAATGGTCAGATCTGTTCAGTTGTGTTGACATTTCATTGACTACAAATGTGTTAGAACACGTTCCTCTCACAGACCAGTTCGTTCAGAATCAGCTTTATCACAAATCAACAGACTGGATGTTGTTCACTTCTCCTCCATTCCCGTGTCTCTGTTTTCTCATTCCATCTCTGCTCAGTGCATTTGTCCGTAGACGCTCAGCGTCCATGCACTTCAATGGGACTGAGTGAAACTGATTTTTCACTGCCTCAAAACTGGACGGTAATTGGATAAATGCTACAATGTTGTCCCGCCCCCGGACGCTCAGCGTCTCTGGGGGTGAATGGAGCTGTGGGCGGAGCTTGGCCAGGCTGGACAGTGAGCTTCCATGTGCTGATTGGAGGATCAGTCGAAAGGCTGAATCCCGTTTGATTGACAGCTGTTTTGAGATCTACTCCTTCACTGACACAGTTCAGTTTAATACCGTCGTGCATTCTGCTGTGAAATCGAGAGAGAAACCACTACGAAATGACTTGTTCATTTCTTGCACTGTAAATAAAACACACTCATTGTACTTCCTTGTTTCAATTTAACATAATTTTAACATTTTCTTTTTTCAGTTACATAATTTAATAATTTCTTGTTTGAGTTTAATATCATTTTGTAGACAGTTAAATCAATCATACTATTGGCTAGGTCGGAGTGAACTAGCTATCTAGCAAGGTGCACATGATGGCAGACAATGCTAATGTTGTTGGTACGATAAAGTCATTGACCATTTTTTTAAAAAGGAACGGAGGGCCAAATTTATGTTTAAATAACTTGACAATTTTTTTAATGGAAGCCAACAATGAGCTTCCCCTCTCTGAAAGACGAGCAGCCACCGCTGATACCGTATTATATGTTATCAGTCCAACTCACCTCAACTCAGTTTCCATTATGTGAGTGAAAGGAACACCAAGTATCATCAGATTAAAAAAGTCAAATAATGTCAATCATTGATCCAGAATCATCACTGCATCGGTACATTTTGCCTCATCATGTCACGACAGCGGACATCGACACTGAACTGGTAAGAAATGTCTGAACACGTCAGTGCAAACTCCACCTACTGATCAGATTTGAGTGTAAACAATTTATGGTGCATTATAATGATGGTGAGCAGAGCTGAAGGAGTACTATACTGGAAATGGAAACACACCATGCTGATGACACATCTGAGCCAAAGCCAGCTGACACCATTAATGGAAAAGCAGCGTTAGATTGGAAAAGAAAGCTTTGTTTCACAGTCACAGTGTCCTTTCATTCCCTTACCTGCAGAATAATGCAGCTGGAGCTTCCCTGATGCTTTCCCTGCATGATGTCATGTAATACGTTTCCTTTCCCTCACCAACTGTCCCTTTCTGCAACCCCTGTGGAAAAAAACACCTGAAATGTACATATTTTTTCATCCTTTGAGCCACACATGCACTCATCAAGAATACATCAGTCACTTGAGGGGACTACATCTTCTGATAGAATGTTTTTTAAAGCGTCAGACCATCTTTCTTTTCAGTCCCCTACATTTGCCCTAGCATCAAACAGGCCAAACAGTCTGGCTCATCTTTTTGGAGAAAATGCAGTGTTTTTTTTTTTTTTTTTTGCTTTGCAGTACGAAGTGGTAAGAAGTGGTCGGCGGGTAAATTTTCCAAGGGAGACGGTGAATGTGATTGAGGTGTCAGCAGCTGGCATCTTTGGATTACAGAGATTGTGGGAGCAGCAGGTGGTGCCACAGCCAGTAATGGAAGTCTCATTTTCCTTGATGTAGAAAGGCGAGACCTGCTGCCTGATAGCCTTCAGCGAGAAAAGATCAGCTCTGCTGGTTGGCCATTTTTATGGCAGTCCAAATAAAATAGTGTGCCGCCAAAACTGGGACATTTCTAATCTAAACTAGACTTTTATGTTAACAAATGTTATCTTTTCAACTAAGTGAGAACATCAAGTGTGAGCAGCAACAGCAGAAATTGCAAATGAAAATGTTAAAGTACACTGTAAGCCTGCACTGTGTATTTACTAAAATGTTTTAATTACAATGTACTTAAATGATTTAAGTTTTATTACATTACAATAAAATGTTAAGTATATTCTACTAATTTGTACACTGCTGAAAAAATACTGTAAAATAACCATCTCATAAAAATACGGTAATTTTCCATAATTAAAATACAGTTTTTTGCCCTACCTTTACATGAGATTTTGCTTTTTTAATTGTTTTTTTTGACTTTTTAATGTTTAATAAAGAATATTTTCATGCATTAAAACAAATTACCTATAAATATATATATAAATAATTTTCAATGAGACTAAGTTGTACAATCCACTGATAAAAACTGTATTTGGACAGTTTATCAGTGCTTATACATGTTATACATTCACAAAAATACATGTATTCAACATTTTTGTTGTGAAACCTCCTGTAATTACACAAGATATTTGTCAATTAACAAACAAGTCTTGTTAAACTTACAGAACAAATACTTCTTTTAAGGTTAATTGTCAGTAATTTTATTTGGCTTTATTTTCTAATTTTTTTTTTTTACAGTATTAAACTTTAAATTAACAGTTTAATCTCATAAATAGAAAATAAATATTTGTGAAATTTTGATACATTTGCAAGTGTATTTTAACTGTATTTTTCTGTGAAAAAAAAAAAAATCTTTTAAAAAATGGAAATTTTATGGTTATTCAGTTATAGTTTTTTCATGTTATTTTACATTTGACATAAAATCACAGTCTATTTTTGTCATTTCATTGATATTTTCACGTATCTTGAAAATACAGGAAAAATCTGTCAAATAAACAGTGAAAATTCTCCTAAATTACAGATTTTTTTTTTTTTTTTTTTTTTACAGTGTAGACATAGTCAAAAATACAAAAACAGTTTAAGATGAATGGATTTGAATCACTCAGTTTTAGTCATGATCACACCTTTTAATCTCCGCATTGCATTGTGGGGGTTGGGCATGTTGTTGAAAATGTGTTCTTTTTCTGTGCAGGGGTTCAGTGGGGTTGTGGTGTTAGTGTTAATTTGGACTAAATGTGTGTATGGCAGTGTTTATTGACCTTTTTGTGTTTTTTTGTTTTTATTTATTTATTTATTTTTTTTGTAGAGCTGCACCGTGAGTCAGAGCCTGTTCATCTAAGAATATTCCTGGTCAATGAAAATCTTTATGCCTTGCCAAATTAAAAGCACTTCCTGTACTGGCAAATTTTAGTGAGCAGACTTCCTATCTAACTTCCATCCATGCTACAGTATATAAAGTTTAATAATTATACAAAGCCATTTATATTGCAAAGGATTTTCATTTAAATCAACTTGGAATTGAGTCCAATGAACTGATGATATAAAGCACAGGGGTCAAACATGAGGCCCGGGGGCCAAATCCGGCCCGCCAAAGGATCCAATCTGATCCGTGGGATGGATTTGTGAAATACAAAAATTTCACTGAAGATAATAACAATCGAGGTTGTCAAAATCATTTTAACTCAGATTCCACATACAGACCAATTAAATCTCAAGTGGGTCAGACCAGTAAAATACTATCATATTAAACCTATAAATAATGAAAACAGCAAATTTTTTATCTTTGTTTTAGTGTAAAAAAGTAAAATTACATGAAAATGTTTATATTAAAAAACTGTTATTTTACCAAAAATGTGAAAAACCTGAAAGGTCTTAAGATAAGTAAATGCACTTTTACCAATACTCTGCCTGTTATTAAATGTTTTGTGCATTTGTAATTGTAATGTAAGTTGTAATGCACATGTGTAAATGAAAAACTATTAATCTGAGGCATATTATTGTTAAAACTGCACTTGTTTTTCTTAAGACATTTCCAGTTGTTCATGTTATTCAGATTTTTGTAGATGTAAACATTATCATAATTTAATTGGACTTTTTTCACTGTTATTATTTTACTGGTCCAGCCCACTGGAGATCATATTGGGCTGAATGTGGAACTGAACTAAAATGAGTTTGACACCCCTGATATAAAGTCTAATGATTACACAAAGCAATTGACATTGCAACAAATTTTGAGTAAAATTAACTTGGCATTTAGCGTGTTGTACTTAAAATAGCAATTCCATTCAAATCAAGCATTCAAGTTTAATACACTCAAGTTTTCATTACTCATTACTGAAATTTTTTAAGGCAACTGGTTTACTCAAATTTTTTAAGTAAACTCAACTTACCCGGTCTTACAGTGTACAATACATGTCTGGGAAATTCAACATGCTTACATGCAGTGTTACAAAACAGAGAAAAGATGTAGTTTTTATTCCTTCCCATGCAGTACAAGTAAATGATTTATTTCTCTGCATGAATCTAACCAGGTTTGTGTCTTTGCATTAGCACATAATCATGTTATTTTTTTTCCCTGGAAAATACTGTGCACATGACTCAAAGGATGTATCCCCACAAACATCAATTAGTAAGTACATTACAGACATTAAGTCTTTGATTTGGCAGATTAACTGTCATATTAATGTCATCTGAATGTTAAATACATTTTTTTAAATACATAACGCATTATCATTTTCTTCTCATGTGAAAATATGGCAACAAATTAAAGTAATAACTGTTGTATGCAAAGTACTAATTGGCAAAAAGACATGTTTTGACAAATATGATTGTATTCTGTGCCATTTAAGATGATTGCTCATCTGCAGTAGGAGTTTAGTTGTGGCTTTGCAAAACTTAAAAGAGTATCAAGATCATTTTACTTGCAGGTGAAATTAAAGCAGAGGTGGTTCTGGGGCAGTTTGATAGAACACTTTCAATGAGAATCGAGGTTTACTCATTAGTTTTGATGATAGTGAGAAAGGTTAAAAGTTCACTCTTTTAAATGGAGATCAGCCATATAATTAGTGTCCTCACTTGGCGGTTTCTGTACAATTTCTATATGTTAATGGTTGAATGGATCACATGGATGGATGGTGTGCTGTGATTGGTTGTCATGCTAACAGCTGATGCTAAATGCTAATGCTATGCCTCTGTGGGCTAGTTGTATTGATGAAGTTGTCCTTTTGAGCAACACTGACCGTATTTACACCAAACCACAGGTGTCAAACTCGTGGCCCGGGGGCCAAAACCGGCCCGCCAAATGTTCCAATCCGGACCCCTGGGATGAATTTGCAAAGTGCAAGTTAGGGCATCAAACTCAAAAAATAATATCATAATAACCTATAAATAATGACAACACCAGTTTTTTCCTCTTTGATTTAGTGCAAAAAACATTAAAGCTGCAGTATGTAGGAATTCTGTTCTAAGTAATTGTAAAATTGCCTTGACTGTCACCAGACATTAAGGAATCCTGTTCATTTCAAATACTGATCTCACTGACAGTAGTAGTCCAGCCAGAATATTTGCATTTGAAAAGCTCAGTGTCAGCCCCAAAATGATGTTTATGTTGACATTGTGTGTTTTGGTCTGATGCCCCGCCCATCACCTGTCTGCTAATCACAGAGTCAGAAGCCTTTCAGCATCCAGGTTGCCAGTTCCCAGTGAGCTGCAGCTGGAACATTTCTGATCACAAATGTCTGACGTTATTAAACCTAAAAGGACTCTTGTTATTCCCAAATACATCGTGACAAAGTGAGAAATAAAACAAGGAGATGTATAGGAGATGATTTAGAAACATGGAGACGGCTGAAAGAGGAGAAGGATTAGAAGACCGACGCCGGCCCTGCCTCAGTCTGACCACCGGTAAGAGCCACTCAGAGCCGGGGTCGCGGCCTCTTCACCTGGTCCCTTCTTCCAGGGCAGGGCAGCAGTCTCTTCTCCTGGCCCCGGTGAAGAGACTGCCGGTCCGGGACTGGTGAACAGACCGGGTACCGGTGTAGGACTTGTCTCTTGCCATGGTAGCTCCGTGTTTTCATGGTAGTTCAGTGTTTTCTGTGGAAGTGACCTGTTCATTTAGCGGTCTGTAATCTGAACGGGGGGGGGGGGTTCGGTCCGTGGTTCGGTCGGGGGGGGGGGGGGGGGGTCGGTAGCTCGCTGTCCGTGGTTCGGTCGGGGGGGGGGGGATTGGTAATCCGGTGTCTGTGGTTCGGTGGGGGGTTCGGTTGGTAGTTCGGCGTCTGTGGTTCGGTGTGTGTGTGTGGGGATCGGTAGTCCAGAAGGGGGGGGGGGGAGGTTTTGGTAGTTCAGCGCCTGTGGTTTGGTCGGTAGTCCGATGTCCGTGGTTCGGTGGTCGGTAGCTCAGCGTCCGTGGTTCGGTGTGTGTGTGTGTGTGTGTGTGTGTGTGTGTGTGTGGGGGGGGGGGGTTGGTAGTCCAGTGTCCGTGGTTCGGTGGTGGTGGGGGAGCGATCGTCCGGCTTGTAGTAAAAGTGAAACCTAATGCTCATTTCCCTTTTCTCTATCTCCTGAATCTTCGCAAACTTTCATTTGAGTGTGCAGGACGTTTGTCCTGGCCTGTTATATATTAGACTTATGTAGAATAAGTCTGGTGATGATATTTTTGTATGAAATTTATGGTGTGGTGGCAAGGATTAGTGGAAATGCTAGTAGTAGATACTCATGCGGGATCTGGCAACCCCCTAGCCTGGGGGGAGGAGGAGAGGATACCACGTTCTACAGTATTTTGAATGTGATTGCAGTACCAGTTTTGGCCACAATCCTACATACTGCAGCTTTAAATTATGAAAACGTTCACATTAACAAACTATCCTTTAAAATGTGAATAACCTGAACAAATACGAACAACCTGAAATGTCTGAAGAAAATTAAGCGCAATTTTAACAATATTCTCCCTGTTACTGAAAGTTTTGTGTCTTTATAAATCTGATCTGTATAGCACATGTATAAATGATAAGTTGAGGCATAATATTGATAAAATTGTACTTATACTTCTGAACAAATTTAATTTTTTTTCAGGTTATTCACATCCTTTTTGTTTGGATCGTTTGTAAACGTAAATATCGGCATAATTGAATTCCGATTTATTTACACTTAAACAATTTGGAGTTGTCATTATTTATTGGCTATCATGCTATTATTTTACTAGTCCGGCCCTCTTCAGATTAAATTGGGCTGAATGTGGCCCCCGGAAGAAAATGAATTTGACACCCCTGCACTAAACATTCATAAAATTAACCAAATGTCAAATATGAAACAATATGTACCACAGTATATCAGAGGAAGTATCTTTACTACACTACATTTATTACATTCACATTTTAAGACCTATTTGAATTACGTTGTTTTATTAAAGACTGAATTGTATGTATGTACTATTAGAGCAGAAACACTTTAAAATTGTATGCAAAATCCAAAAAATTCATGGTTCTCACTTTATAAAAATGTTAAATCCTGCGTGTCCTTTCAGTCATGTTATCATTTTCAGGTCTGGGCTGTATAAGTAGGGGTGTTAGAAAATATCGGTTCTGCAATATATCGTGATATTTCATTTCACAATACTGTATCGATATTAAAAAGTACTGTATCGATATTTTTAGGTATTTATTCAAATGCAGATATGACAGAGCTTCATTTTTGTTGTTTGTTTTTCTTAATTGTTTATATCTTATTTATTATTATTTAACACTCTTTAATTAAATAATGTCAGTTGCTTTGTTGGGATTGCACAAAAATAATGTTGTGATGTTAGTTCTGAACTAATAGAATATGAACATTTGAGCAGGATCTTAAATTGTATTTTCTGTAAAACAGAATTTAAGTTTTAACATAGGAAAATCTTGTGAAATAGCATTAGATTGTGTTGTGATCAAACAAAAATGTGTTTTATATTTGTGCATATTTCTGGTGTAATTCAATTCTTCTAAGGAAATAATCATTAAAAAAAGAAACAAACAAAAAATTGCCTTTTTAACAGTATCATGATATATCGTTATATATCGTATCGTGATCCTAGTATTGTGATTTTTATTGTATCGCCAGATTCTTACCAGTACACAGCCCTAAGTGTAAATTGGACAAAGCACCTTTGTGATGGAAACACTTTCAGCTGAAACAATTGTGTGATTTTGTACAAAGTGCAGCTTTGAGATGGCACAGAGGCATGATTAGAAATCTACCCAGGAGTTTACAGTTCAGATGTTAGAGCAACATGAAAAAAAAAATTTGATAAGATACTCAAATATACCAAGTTCTTACAGATCAAAAGTAGAAGCTGTCACTTCACAAGTTGTGGACCATTATAATCTAATTACACGTTGTGTGTAAGTTATATGTTTACTTAAGTGTAACACATTATATATATTTGAAACTAAATGGACATTACGTTTCACCCATGTCCTACTTTTGTGGCAGTTCCCAAATGAATTTTTCTCTCTATTTTACCTTTCTTAAGTGATTTATCACCAGTTATTTCAATATCATCCTCTGTATTTTGCATTTTTTTCAGTGAAAATCAGGTATTTTCCCATGTTTAATTTACAATCAGAATCACAGAAAACTGAAGAAAAAGTGGCTTTTTCAGCAAATATACTAATAATTGAACATAATTGTCTCCATCCTCTGTCCAACAGGTGGTGCTATTCTCTAACAACACCCAGATACCCCTCCGGTGTGTGTGTGTGGTGGAGTGACTGATAAACACACTTGAACATGATCGACAAATTTAAATGCTGTTGGTCACATCATTTTATTAAGTAAGAAGCGTTTTTTCCCTTCTTCTTTTCCCTCGCTGCTCTCTCTTTGCCCATTCCACAAAGTCTCTCCCACACAAATGCCTTCAGGCAAATAGGATGCAATATGTTGTTCAACTGAACACAACTGTGAAAAAGAATTAGATAACTGTTGTTTCTTACCTCTCCATCTGGCTTTACATTCAAGTTCACTGATGCATCAGAATGAGGCAGTCATTTGTCCAACCAGTAGTCAAACTGTTGAATGGATCATAAATGCATGTGGAATGACCACTGTTACTCTATTACTTGTCTTACTTTACAGCTGTATGGAGGTACCACTGATTTTTTTGAAGTTTATTTTTTTTGTTACATCTGTGTTAATCCAGTAAACTGTTTTAAATCAGTTCCTTTACAAAGCTCAATCCCTTAACGCCTGAATTCATAAACAAGTAGATTGAAAAATACATTATCTGCATTTTTGCTCTCAAACAGATAAATTAAGTGGAGATTGTTAATTGGACTATAGCACTTAAAATACATTCGACAATTATCTTTATGGGTTAAAATGCTTTGTTGGCATCATTTCGGAGCCGACACCTTTTGTCCATGATACAGACACTCAAAGATGTGGACATGGATACTGTGACAATACCCAATGATTGTGGACTAATACATAAATATATAGATACATACAGTACATACATAAATAACTAAGTAAGAAAGTAAGTAAATAAATAAATAAATACATTCTTAAGCCAGAGGTGACCATGTTTTGAGGCGATATATATATAGAACCACCAAGCACTTACTCGATAACACATGTAATGTTCTCATTAAATGCAAAATATATGAACACACAGCGGACCTCGTTATCATTAGCAGACTGGCTGACAGAGCATATACTCCACCACCTAATTAATGCTAACATTTGCTATTGTAGCTAGGTTATAGTAATCATTACAGATTCAATAAGAGTCATGGGTCTGTTTTGTTGCTGAGCGCCGGTCATTTGTTGACATTAGCTAACTCCATTTTTAAATCCATGATAACAGCCTCTCCCTTATTCGTCACTGCTTCTTCTTCTGCTGGTATGCAGCTAGCATTGTCATAGGTTCAAGGTTCAAGGTTACTTTATACCCGTGGGTAAATTTATTTTGCCGACATAGTGATTGTTTTTGGCATTACAACAACAAAACATACACTGAACCTGTTCGGCAGGTACTTGATCGAGTGTCAAGACAAAAAGTGCTCAGTGTTCCACCATTCAACAGTATAGCAGCATAGATAAGTAAAAGAATAAAATAAATAAAAAAGATCAAATTCATAAAAACAAGACGCAATAAAACATAATAAAAAAACCTCAAGAAGATAAAAACAGCCTCAGGGATTAAAACCAGGATAAGAATATAAAATTTAAAAATTAGAAGTCACAATAATAATAAATAGAGCAAAGAAATAGGATAAATAACAAAAATAAGTAAATAAAGTGCAATGTCTATTTCTTCTTGAGCTCAGTGACGGTGACAGGAACAAAGCTGTTTTTATAAACGCTGTGTCCTGCACCTTGGGACTAAAAACCTCCGTCCAGAGGAAAGGAGCTGAAATTCACCCTTTAAAGGATGGGAGTCATTATTAAGAATAGAAGAAGCCATCCTCTGGACCTGTTTAGTGTACTGGGAGGCTGGACAAGACTGGGACTCACCAATCAGGTGACTGGACCATCTGACTATTTGATTCAGTGAGTTTTTCTCTGCAACTGAAGTCTGACCGAACCACACCACCAGGCAAAATAGATAAAACAGACTCAATACAGGAACGATAAAACAAAGTTAAAATGGTTCGGTCAATGTGGAAGTAGGGCTGTGCAATTAATCGAAATTCAATTACGATTTCGATTATTACACTCACCGATTACAAAAATTACGTAATCGAGAAAAAAACGATTATTAATTTTGAGTTTTAATTCACACGCACGCAAGCTACCGTGAGCTGCTCCGCCCCACCCCCCTCTAAGCTACAGCTGCCAGCTAGCCAGCAGGTCCCCCATTCCATGAGGAAAGTTGTACCTAGCGGTCTTGAAAAATAGCAGGAGAATCACAGCAGAAGTGCTTAGTAAACAAAAAAGGCAAGTCAAATTCAATTGTATGGAGTCACTTTGGGTTTGATGACGAAGATGAAGACCAAAAACACATCATGTGCAAAAAGCGTTCCATAATTGTGTCCACACCGACCGCTAACACAACTACCGTACTTTCTGGGCTATAAGGCGCACCAGAATATAAGCCACACCTGACTATAAGCTGCGGCTGACTTTAAGTCGCACCTGAATATAAGCCGCAGGTGTCCACGATGTGACATGAGATATTTACCCAGAAAGATGGTAAACAGAAAGATTATTTAAACATTTATTTCCATACCTTAACTGCTTTTTTCCAAACAGTGCCTGTAACACGGTAGGAACACGGCTGGTTCAGAAACCCAGAAAAGTCATTGATCGCTATCTTCATCTTCCTCCTGCGCATTGAAACCACTGCAGTCGTCTTCTTCAGTGTTGGAGTTGAACAAAGCCTCCGTCACACACCTTCTGCGTCTCTCCTCCGTTGTTGCTCAATGGCACTTCCGTGCTGCAGCTCTATTTCCTTCTTAGACAACTTAAAAGCTGCAAAATATGCATTTCTTCGTGTGTTTTCTATGATGAGGGTTTGTGCATGACACGCAAAATGATTGTTAAAAGTTAAGCTTAAAACTTCTCCTCTTCATCACCTCTTCCTCTTGTCTGTCTCACTTTTGCGCTTCCTGCTAGAGCGCCCCCTGGTGGCCGTTACCCCGTATAAATCTATAGTCGAGCTGCATCGCTGTATAAGCCGCAGGGTTCAAAACGAGAAAAAAGTAGCGGCTTATTGTCCGGAAAGTACGGTAACCTTTTTAACCATCTAAAGTTTAACTACCGCCACCTTAATGATAATCTGATGAAAAACCAAAACAGAAAAAAACAACTTCGTCTGCAATGCAATCTTCAATCTTCGAATCTTTTTACACTGCAATTCCCTACTCATCAACATCGGAGAGACACCAAAAGATAACAGACTCCATTGCCCATTACCTGGTTAAGGGTATGTGCTCCATTAACACCACTGACAGCTGGGGCTTCAGACAAATGGTGAATACACTGGACAAACGCTATGTTTTGCCTTCAGGACATCATTTTGCACGAGCTGCTACTACACTGAACATACTTGAATTTATAATCTGCACTTTACATGAGTTTTTTTTAAAAATTGCTCCAGTTCTATGGCAAGTCTATAGCAGTTTAATTCCAGTGCACTATTTGTTTACAAAAGGAAACAGACTTGAATTTACAGTATACTTATTTGCATCCAAAGATTTCATTTGTTTCAAACAAAAGTGAACATACTTTGTTTCAGTGTTTAAAAGCTTTATTTGTTTAAAGAGTATATTTTACATTGTTTTGCAAGAAAAAAAATTAACAACTTTAAGGTTAACAAATACTCATTTTTAATAATCGGGATTTCAATTATTGCTAAAATAATCGTGATTATTGTTTTTTTCTATAATCGAGCAGCCCTATGTGGAAGTGTGCCTTAGTTAACTAGAAAAGCGCGCAGACCTCTGCCAAGGCAGATCAGTCCCCGCCCCCCATCACCGCCAAAATTTAATCATTTGTTCCTTGTGCCAGTATCAACATTTCCTGAAATTTTCATCCAAATCCGTCCATAACTTTTTGAGTTATCTTGCACACAGACGGACGGACGGACAGACAGACAAACCAACGCCGGCAAAAACATAACCTGTAACCTGTAATAATTACATAGCTAGCATTATCTTATAAATAGAGTTAGCTTTTCAACATGTGCAGAGTGACTCACTTTTGTACATTTCTAGATCTGCTGGTTGTGTTTTTTTGTTTTTTTTTTCACCCTTGTAGTGTGCCGCTTCAAGACTAACAAGAATTTGCCAGCGTTCCCTGATTAAATTAATGTTAATATAGCTTGGTCTACAGCTCAAACATAAGTGCATAGTTGTAATTTTAAAGAGGCCTTGAAAAAGACATGAAAGGTAATTTTTAAAAAAATGCTCCGCACCACAATTTGGCATTCTGCTCCGATTGTTCTCTTTATCGTTTGGAAGTCATTCTCTGTTGCAGGATTGTGACGATACTCGCCTTGTCCTTGTAGGTTTGTGTGTACAGGCATGTGTGCGTCTTTTGTGTGCACGCTGTATGTCTGGGACAATGAGTACACAGGCTTGAGTTTTCACACTGGAGGTGCCAATTAGCTTTTGGAGATGACAAGAGAGCATGAGTTTGGCTCTGCAGTAACGAGCTGCTCCAGCAGAAGCTCCCTGCCTCCTTCTCACTTCATCTCCAACCATTTCCTTCCTTCCTTCCTCTTAGACTCTGCCCCCCCTGTTTTTTCTCTGTCATCTGATTGCCTCTGCTCTATCCCTTCCTTCCCACCGCTTATTTCTTCTGTCATTTTTCCCCATCGCCTGCCTTTCACACCCCACCCCAAACACCCCCACCTTTGCTCTTGCTTTGTCATCTTGTGTGGGCACATGGTTGTGTTATTATAGCACTAGCAGACGTCTTCTTTTGCTTCTTCTTCCCCCCCCTCCTCCCCTCCACCATCCCACTCGCCGGCTCTGTCTCAAACCCTCTCCTCATTCAGCCTCTTTCCCTTTTCATGTTCTCTTCTCATCCTCCTCCAATGCTGCTTCCCTATTTATTCCTTTAAAACATTTCAGTCTCAGAAATCTCCTTTAATTCTGTCACAATCATTAGGATTTCAAAGATTGATTGTTCTGTGCCAGACTAACAGCGTTTCCTGTTCTCAGTGGACTCTCCATTTTAAACAGATATCATTTGATGCGTTCGTCCACATGGACAGTTGTGAGGAGGGATCTGTCATATGTGCAATATTAATTGTGGTTGAAACTAACATTTGAGGAATGATTTTGTTTTTTGTTTTTTTTTTATGACTGGCTCTGCTGGAAACTAGTCAGTCCTCCAGATCTGTCTTGTCTTTGGTCTTAGGAAAACCAAAATTCTCAGGGGACCTTCTATCCTTAGCTAAACCTGACTCACCAACCTAGCAGAGAAGACTGGAACAATGCTGTTTGCTCAACACACAAATGAGCTTCACTTTGAGGATTCTTTGATCATGATATTAATTTGAGAATGTGGGAAATTGCAGGACCAGGGAACGAACTTCAGTGTGGAAAACACTGAAGTTCTACTGTAGTACATAGTCCTGTATGAGCTGATCTTATACATCAGGGGTCTCAAACTCATTTTCTTTCAGGGGCCACATTCAGCCCGATTTGATCTGCAGTGGGCCGGACCAGTAAAATAATAGCATAATAACCTATAAATAATGACAACTTAGAATTTTTGTCTTCCTTTTTGTGCAAAAAAAAAATACATTAAATTATGAAAATACTTACTTTTATAAACTATCCAAACAAAAAAGTTGTAAATAACCTGGAAAAACTGAAATTTCTTAAGAAAAATAAGTCCAATTTTAACAACATTATGCCTCAACTTATCATTTATACATGTGCATTATGGATCAGATCTACAAAGACACTAAACTCAGAAAATTGTTAAAATTGTGCTTAATTTTCTTCACACATTTCAGGTTGTTCATATTTGTTCAGGTTATTCACATTTTATTGTTACAAGATAGTTTGTAAATGTAAATATTTTCATAATTTAATGTTATTTTTTGCACTAAAACAAAGACAAAAATATGATGTTGTCATTATTATCACATCAAACCAAGAAGAAAATATGGAGTCATTATTTTTTGTAGGTTATTGTGCTATTATTTAACTTGAGATCATACTGGAACCTGAACTAAAATGAGTTCCACAGCCTTGACTGTGGAACTTATGCACTTTTGCAAATTCATCCCACGGGCTGAATAGGAACCTTTGGCGGGCTGCATTTGGCCCCCGAGCCACATGTTTGAGACCCCTGATACACAGCAAGTGTTTTGGATTTTTTATTTGGCTTGAGTATATATTCAGATCTTTGTCATCACTTACATAAATGTCTGTCTGTCTGTCTATTTATTAATATATGGAGTGATTTATGTTTTTATCTTGCTGGTTCCTTAGTTTTCTTTTCTCGCTTCTTTAGAAAATAAGCACACTGCAAAAGAGCCCAGCTAGACAGAAGCCAAATATTCTTAAATAAATCTAAAAGGTCTGATTAACATATGAACGTTTTCTTGGTACATGCAACAAAAATATAGTTATTTGAGATGGCATAATATGTCCAGTTGAGAGTCGGGGTGTAAGAAAATATTGGTTCTGCAATATGTCGCAATATTTCATTTCATGATACTGTATCGATATTAGAAAGTAGTGAATCGATATTTTTAGGTATTTATTGAAATGCAGATATGGCAGAGGCTTATTTGTCTTTTTGGTTTATATTTTATTTATTATTGTTTAACACTATTTTATTAAATAATGCTTAATTGAAGCATCCTAAAAGCACTTTTTACTGTCTGACAGAGGCCAATGTTAGTTCCTTTGTTGGGATTGCACAAAAATAATGTTCTGATGCTAGCTCTGAACTAATAGAATATGAACATTTGAATAGGATCTTAAACTGTAATGTCTGTAAAACAGAATTTAAGTTTTAACACAGGAAAATACTGTGACATAGCATCAGATCCTGTTGGGATCAAATAAAAATGTGTTCAGTATTTGTGCATATTTTGGGTGTAATTCAGTTCTTCAAGGAAATAACCATTTCAAAAAAAGAAGCAAACAAAAATTGCCTTTTGAACAGTATCATGATATATCGTATCATGATCCTAGTGTTGTGATTTGTATCATATCGCCAGATTCTTGCCAATACACACGCCTAGTTGAGAGGCTTCCCAAGGCACTCTGAAAATAAGCAAAATTAACTTGTTCCTCTTCTGAGATAGAATGAAAATATCGTTTTACCTTCAAGTTCAATATTGGCTGCAACAACTTAAAGACAAAGAAGCCCAGTTTGTAGTCTGTTACAGTAATAACCCTATCAGTCATCTCTGACCCTCACTGTGTGGTGGTGTGTTTACAGACCCTGCCCTCTGCTTGGATTTTCTATTGTCCTCTTATTTTGCTGTGTTCAGGACATTTCTGGGCATCAACCTTCAGGCCGAGAGTTTCTACTGAAGGTGCAAGCATTTTTATATCTGTTGTAGAGGATAACCACTGTGATCTCAATCTCAGTGTCAGGGGGTTGATTCCACCCTCAACCAATGCAGAGAGGAAACAAGAATTTTACATAATTTACCTTTTGACAAATTTAGATGTATTTTGTGAAAATGGTTACTTTAACTTCTGTGTGTTCTTAAAATTCACTTTTTGCTGAGCAGACAAGTTACAAGAAACAATATCCTTATAATAACCAATAAGATGGGGCTTACAACAGAATGATCTATTTTCAAGTTTGAAACTGACCTGAACCCACTGAAATTGCCTCCCCCTGTAATATTTTTAGGGGTGGGTAGAGGGGACAACAAACCTGTTGTAAAGATGTCATCCATCTAAAATAAGTCAATATATTTCAGAAAACTAGAAAAGCGCAGACCTCTGCCAAGGCAAATCAGCCCCCCCCCCCCCCATCACCATCAAAATGTAATCATTTGTTCCTTGTGCCAGTATCAACATTTCCTGAAAATTTCATCAAAATCCTTCCATAACTTTTTTGAGTTATCTTGCTAACAGACAGACAAACAAACAAAAAATCCCCCCCCCCCCCCCCCACTCACCACTAAAATGTAACAATTGCTTCCTTGTTCCAGTATCAAAATTTCCTGATCATTTCATAAAAATCCGTCTACAACTTTTTCAGTTATCTTGCTAACAGATGGACAAACAAACAGACAAACCCCAATGAAAACATAACCTCTTTGGCGGAGATAATAAACTGGTGCTCATTCCTTTGATGGATTCATGACATAGAATACCATTCTGTAATTCAGTGGCAGTATCCAAACAAGTAACAGAGCAGTGAGGAAGTCACAGTCTGTTGATCAGAAGAAAGAAAAGACTCAGTTCTGTTACTTCTGTCATAGTGGAAACCTGCTGTAGTGGAAACCTCGAGTGCCACAAACATAATTTAGGATGTTTGGTCCAGACTTGGAGGCTTTGCGTTTTTATTTAAATGAAATTTGCTGGTGTGGAACCTTAACCACAGCAACAGCTACAGTCTACAGTTCAAAAGCAAAGCACAAGAGGTGGCCTTGGTCCAAAATGAACCATGGTTTGATTCAGTTAGTGCCAAAACATTTGGTGGAGAGTTCACACTTCTGAACAATAGCACTTCCACACGGCTGTCGAAAAAAATAGACAAGCAGAGGACAGAACAGAGGACAAAAGAACATATCAGCAACACTGGATGTAGCTGTAGATGAGAAGAGACGCACAGCAGCCGTAAATTAGAATAAAATAGAAGTGTTTTTCAACCTTGGGGTCGGGGCCCCACGTGGGGTCGCCTGGAATTCAAATGGGGTTGCCTAAAATTTCTAGGAATTGAAAAAAAATTAAACCTTACTAATAAAAATTTACATTATATAGTCTAAATGTTGTCTAAAATTAACGTTTATTTGCAACATAGTATAGCAAACTATTCCATGATCAAAAACAAGTTGATTTTAGCAAATACAATGTCTCCATTTTGAATGTCTGGGGTCGCCTGAAATTTCTAATAATTTATATTAAAAAAAAAAAATTAAAATTAAAATTTACAAATAAAAACTTACATTATATAGCCTACATGCTGTCTAAAATGAAGATTTATTTGCAACATAGTATAGCAAACTATTACATGATCCAAAAAAAAATTATTTTAGCAAATAAAATGTCCCCATTTTGAATGTCTAGGGTCACCTGAAATTTCTAATAATTTATAAAAAATAATGTAAAAATTAAAATTTACTAATAAAAATTTACATTATATAGCCTAAATGTTGCCTAAAATTAACATTTATTTGCAGCATAGTACAGCAAACTATTACATGATCAAAAACAAATTAATTTAGCAAATAAAATGTCTCCGTTTTGAATGTCTGGGGTTGCCTGAAATTTCTAATAATTTAAAAAAAAAAATTAAAAATTAAAACTTACTCACAAAAATGTACATTATATGGTCTAAATGTTGCCTAAAATTAACATTTATTTGCAACATAGTATAGCAAACTATTACATGATCAAAAACAAAATAACTTTAGCCAAAAAAAAGTCTCAATTTTGAATGTCTGGGGTCACCAGAAATTTGTGATGTTAAAATGGGGTCATGAGCCAAAAAAGATTGGGAACCACTGCAATAGAAATAACATAAATGGAGTGCGTTAAATAGCACAATTTAAGAAAAACGGACAGAGACAGTAATTATCCTCAGTATTTCATCGATCACGAAAACACTATTAAAGATGTGAATGAAGCAGACAATATATTCAATGCATTCTTTGTACAAGTTAGACCAAAACTGGCTGATGAAAAAACGGCTGATGGGACAGAAATTGATGCCGCTGATTATGTTGAGAGAAACAAACAATAGCTCAATGTTTTTAAGGGCAGTCGAAGAAAATTACATTTATGACACGGTCAAGGGCTTTAAGAATAAAACCAGTACAGACTGGAATGACACTGATATGCTAACGATGAAGAGTGTTATTGATGGTATCGTATAAACCACTCATGTATATTTTTAACTTGTCGTTCCAAAATGGAGGTTTTCCACAAAAGATGAAAGAAGCAAAAGTTGTTCCCATTCACAAAGCAGGAGATAAACACCACTTTACTAATTATATACTGGTATCAGTACTTTAGTAGTTTTCTAAAATATTAGAAAAACTCTTCACAAAAAGATTAAACAGTTTTATTGAAAAAACATGAGTTGTGGACAGACAGACGGCGTGGATTTAGGAATAACTGATCAACAGCTTTGGCACTGATTGACTCTGTAGAGCAAATAACTGAATGTCACGAAACTAAGGAGTGTTTTTAGACCTAAAGAAAGCATTTGACACTGTCGATCACAATATTTTCTTTCTTTCTTTCTTTCTTTCTTTCTTTCTTTCTTTCTTTCTCTCAAACATGCAACAAAACAAACAAAATAAAACAAAAACTAAACAACATAAAACAAAACAAAGCAAAATCCGACCAAAACAAAATAACATTTAAATGAACAGAATCTATCTTCAGCTTCATGCAAGTCTGAATTTGCATGGTCAAAAAATATTGATTGAAAAAATGGAGAAGTACGGTTTCTGAAGTGTTGTTTTGGATTGGGTAAAGAGCAACATACTAAACAGACAATAATATGTACAAATAAATCAGCATAACTCTAGATTCGTCAATATAACATGTGGGGCACCTCAAGGGTCAGTTTTAGGTCCTAAATGGTTTATTATGCATATAAATGACATGTGCACAGTATCAAATGTATTAAAATGCCTGGTATTTGCAGATGACAATTTTTTTTTGTCCTGGTGTGTTTGAATTGCAACAGCTTTTGGCAAATCCAGAAAAACCGAATAAAAATCACCTGAGGCCTGAATTTCAAGACATACTGTATGGTTAAGACAGATTTCAGAACAGTATGAATTTGTGGTTTACCTTATTAATATAAGTTAATATGAGTCGGTTAAATACGATTAAATCTTTCCTGTTTAGCCTCATTTTTAAAGGGCCCACATTGGTGGTTCAATTTTTTTTAATATAACATACATCAAACATGGATGTAGGAGTCTTTTTGCTGGTTGTACCATACACTGAAGAATTTAGTCACTTTATAATGTACATCTGCAAGTAAGGGACACAGACCGACAAAGAACGTCAACTTTCTTTGTAGTTAATTACATGCCTGGATGTCTAAAATTATCTTCCCTTCTACCAATATAAGTTTGACAGGAGATAATACTTCTGCTTCATTACTCTCCATATTCATCTTTCACTGCATATCATGTATATGTGATCACAGGAGCATGTCTTATTTAGCATCACTCAGACTTAGGCCTGAAATACATTCGGGCACATTCACAGTTACTCTTATTGCACCACTCAGTTGAAAACCATACAGTATTTTCAACCCCAAGAAACAACTTTCTTAAAATCTGTTTCAACATTAGATTGACCACATTCCATTTAGCTAGCATTATGTAGTAACTCAGGGAAGATATTTATAGAGGGTATGCACATACGTCACTTCACCCCCTGGCCACGCCCCTCTAATTCGGACTGAGTGGCAAAAACCAACCTGCTCAACATGACGGAGTATAGCAGTAAACACATCCAGACCGGGAAAAATGTGAAATATGAAATTAAATGAAGGACAGTTGGACTGGACATGGATCTGTACGAGCTACCAAAGAACAAGTGGTCCATGAACACTGACATGTGGACACAAATGGAGGATCCTGACATCCAGGCTGGAGGAGATCATCGCTATTTTTACCTGAAACAAATACACATGGCTTCATCATCACTGACAACCAGGGTCCAAAACTAGGGCCCAGAACCAGCTGATCCAAAGTGCATTTCCAGTAGAGCGTGGACTGACCCCAGTGAATATATGCATGATCTACTGGGACTGAGGAGATTTACTGAGTCTAGTTCAGATCCAGTACTTTATCCAACACAGATACTACTGCTGTGGACCAGCAGGGCACCACTGGATTCTGGGAAATTGGGAGATTTTTCCACCTGTTTTTAAATTACTACATTATTCTTGCAATATTATGGCTTTATTGTCGGAAAATGACGACTTTAATCTCATAAACGAATGACATTTTTGTTAAATTATGATTTTTTTTTTATAACTACGACTTGATTCTTATAACATTGTGATTCTTTTTGTATTCGACTTTATTCTCATAAAATTACGGGTTTTATATCGATATTTTATGACTTTATTCTCGTAGTGACCAGGGTTTTTCTTTTCTTCTGTGGTCCTAATACTCCGTCGTAGCTTTATTCTCCAGTTCCCCCGTATTTGTAAAACTAGGTTGGCCTCAGTTTCAGTTAGTTTACTAATCATGTAGGAGCACAAGGTTCACAATCACAAAATGAAGACAAAAACCATGAAAGATCTGATCATGAAATCAAGAGCTTTACTAAGAAGGAACGTTAGCCAAAACAAAATGGAATTTAAGGTCTGATTTGACCCAAAAATACAGCATAAATTAATGTTAGCTGACACCAAACAGGATCCACAGATCTAGGTTTGGTTTCCTGGATTTGTGGATCCATCTCCTTCTCTTTTCTTTGTCTTTCGGTGTCTGTAAAACGATAGCTCCCACTGCTTTTCAAACCTGTTGATACAATCAATCGCACAACAGCTCTTCCCCATTTGTATTTTTATTTTTTTTTATTAAATATTGTTCTTTTAGACAGTATTGAAGCCAACGCTGTCACTCATCTCCCTCTTTCTGCCACTCAGTGGGCGGAACCACAGTGACTTCCACTAGCGGTGACGTCACGTGCATACTCTCTATACTGGACATGATTTATCTGTTATGGCTGATTTTGGTTGGGGTCAGGATGCATCGAAGCCAGCCGTCGGCATGAGCAGGAGTGGGCTCAGTTCACCCAAATGTCCGTCTTGCCCACCAAATTGAAAGTTAAGGGAAAACGTTTATCTAATAGAAAAATATAACAGACTGCACTACTGTTGGGTCTTATTTGTGATTGGGTGGGCAGACTACAGCCTGCCCTATTCCGTCAGTGATTAGTTGTCATTATTGTTTTGCATTCCCTAAGCCAGGGGTGTCAAACTCATTTTAGTCCAAGGGCCACATTCAGCTAAATTCGATCTGCAGTGGGCTGAACCAGAAAAATAATAATATAATATAGAAATAATGTCAATTCAGAACTTTTCTCTATGTTTAAGAGCGAAAAAAGTTAATTTACACTACGAAAAGGTTTACATCTACAAACTATCCTTTCAAACAATGTGAATAACATGAACAAACTGAAAAAATAAGTGTAATTTTAACAATATTCTGGCTCAGTTTATCATTTACACATTTACATTATATTATAAAAAAATACACAAAACGTTTAGTAACAGGCAGAATCTTGTTAAAATTGTACTTAAGACATTTCAGGTTGTTCATATTTGTTCAGGTTATTCACATTTTTAGCGAAATTATACTTTGTTTTAGTGTAAATACATGAAAATATTTACATTTACAAAGAGAAAAATTTGGAGTTGTCATTATTTATATGTCATTATGATAGTATTTTACTGGTCCTGCCCACTTGAGATTGAACTGGTCTGAATGTGGAAGCTGAACTAAAAGGATTGTTAATATATTAGCGTAATTTTTGCATTTCACAAATTCATCCCAAGGGCCGGACTGGACCATCTGGTGGGCCGGATTTGGTCCCTGAGCCGCATGTTTGACACCTGTGCCCTAAGTGCTTCATTTGCTCATGCAGCAGCTCACTGTCTGCCGTCCATTTCTGAGCTGTGGGGAGTTAAACGACTCTCCTCGGTCACTGCTGCACTTGTCGGGGTTTCTGTTTAATACCACGATCCTCTCTATCGGAGTTTCACTGTATCCATGGCTTTTTGACGTGCTCTTGGGCTGAGCACCGTCGCTGGGCTCCTGCAGAGCAGCTGGCCCGGTGCAGCGGCATCACCTTATGTACACACACACTGACTAAAGCAACGGCAATAAAACACACACACTGTCTCTCAATTGCCACTCCAAGGAAGGGACAAAAACCGAGTGAGGGACAAATGATCTCTTTCACTAAATTATATTAATTATTCTAATAATTTAGTCCTGTCGGTTTAGATGTATATAGTTCTCCTGACATCTGAGTCTAAAGTTCAGGGTTTTAGATGGAAAAAGAAAGATTTGTTGTTTTCTTTGTCTTTTGTCACTTTGCAGATTAAATTTGAACCAGACTTTTGGGGTTTATGAGATATGAAAAAAATATAATTTAATTATTTTATTTTTTACTTTTGGCCCAGTTTCAGTTGTTTGTGCAGTTGTTCTATTGTGCCACTTTTCAGTCTGAGTTTGAACAAGAGTAGACTGCCTTATTTTTGTATAAATCCTGGCCAGAGTGAGGATAATTTATTTTATTAGTATTTAGTTCATTCTTTTGTTCATTCTTTTATTTGTCAGGTTCATCCAATGAAAAGAAATATGCATGAAGGACTTTTAAAATCATCTTTATTTTATATTAAAGAGTAAATGAGCACAGATGAGCTGCCCGACAACTGAATTTCTCTTTGGGGATCAATAAAGGGATTCTTATATCTTTTTGTATACTACTGTGAGGACTGTTGTGGACCACTGCTATATAAAGTTTGCTTAAAAATAAAATGCAGATGCTGCACTTAACATTACCATATTTGTGGTGATTTTCAAATTATATGTAACAGCCCTTCTGGTGTGACAGATGCAGTCAAGTGAGTGATTTAACACTATACTAAATGATATGTTGCTCCCTTCATGACAAACTATATACTTTCTAGGCAAAATAATCTTATAAAATACACAAACGTGTGTATTTGAAATAAATGAAATAGTAAACTGATCATTTGTCTCTTGTCAATGACTGCCAAAGATAGAACATAAAATATATAATTCATTCAATATCAGTTGACGTCTGTTCATCCGTTAGTCCGTCCATAAACAATTTTTCAAGAAACGTTTTCTCCAAAACTGTCTGCCAGAATAAATTGAAATTCATAGCAGAGGTTCCTTGGAGCAAGGTCTACCAAATTTGTACAAAGAATTGAGAAATACTGATTTTTGAATTTTTCATGAATTTTTTTAAATTGTAAAAATCCCCATTGTTTTAAAATGGGAAACATTTCAAAGTGCTAGAACTTCAAAAGAGTTGAAGATATTGATATAATTACTATTGACAATAGACAGGAAGTCACATATGGGCTTTCATTTGGTGCCATGCCCTTTGACCTTGAGTGACCTTGAAAGGTTAAACGAATGTCAATTAATGTCTTTAAATATGCTGGACTACAGGACCCTTGGTCCTATTTTTCATAAACAGTCATACACATTTTTTTTTAATTATTTCAAATTATACATTTACATAAACATGTACTTATACATAACGAACCACACAGACACTATATATATATATATATATATATATATATATATATATATATATATATATATATATATATATATATATATATATGTACACACACACATACACATGTAAAAAAAATAACTACAAAAGCACTTGGAGAGCGCAGACCTCCGCCAAGGCAGATCAGTCGCCCCCCCGATCACCACCAAAATTTAATCATGTGTTCCTTGTGCCAGTATCAACATTTCCTGAAATTATCATCCAAATCTGTCCCTAACTTTTTGAGTTATCTTGCACACGGACAGACAGACAGACAAACCAACAAACCAACACCGGCAAAAACATAACCTCCTTGGCGTAGGTAACAAACAAATTATACAACAAACCTATTAAACCCCCACAAAAAGAAGAAAAAAACAACAACAACAACAAGATAAATAATGTTATCAACTCCTCTTTACAATACTCAGGGCATACACAATTTTAATACACAAACAGTTAATTATGTTACTTTCCTTATCATTGAAGGCAAACAGGAAACAATTAGGGATTTAAATATATGTAGAGTACTGTTAGTGATATGGCTAAAATGTCAACACTTTGCTGACAGAGATGAAACTGAATGTGCATTGTCACATCACAGTTAAGTAGACTGAAGCCAAGGGGCTGCACTCACTGGAACCTCACATCTGTATGAGATCAAAAGCCAAAGCAAAAACCTCAAGGGTTCTCTGAGTGCGATCAAACTGATGGAAAATCAAATAGTTGTTGTCGTGGTTTCCCTTAAATTTGATCTGTGGAGGGGCCGTGGAGATAAAGGTAATTTAATTACATATGTCTGTGGCTCTCAGCCACTGCTCTCATGTTTACGCGGCTCAACCTTTTCAAGCATTGCTTTCTGTGCAGAAAAGTCTAAAGACGGTGATATTTACTTCTATGCCTCTAATCCTGTTTTTAGCTGATTTGATCAAAATGACTGAGTCAGGTCTTGAGCATCAGTCGAAGTCAGAGTCAGCCCCCTCACAGCTCTTATCACTGGCCTTTAACTCAGCATTGTCTAACAGCCGTGAAAATGTGATTTTTTTTTTTTTTTTCAGTAAAAAAAGGGGGGAAAATCAATTAATTTTTTTCAGCTTTTCAAGCTTTCATCTCAAATTACAATTTTTCTCCATCTGAACTGAGACAACTTATCTGTGCAGTCCAGGGGCGTAGAATTGCGTAGGGACTCTAGGAACACGTTCCTACCAATATCCATCCACTACTGTGTAGTCCCTATCAATCCAACCGCTGTCCGTAGTGTTTAGTCAATGATTCTGGCACACAAAGGGTTAACAGTTGGTCTCTGCTAGAAGTCCAGCCTCTAACGTAAATATCGCTCTCCGATTGGCTCTTTGGTTTTGCTAACGTACATGTGATTGGCCGTCCCTGCTGTCACTCCATCTACTTGTAAAAGGAACCTGCTAGTTGGACCGCTAACGTAAGTTTTCAATATGTTTGTATGGATTTGAATATCAGTGGAGTCATTTACATGTACATTTGTGCATGTGTTTGTTTGGGCCCGTGTGTGTGTGCTCAGTAATTAGGATGTAAAGGATGTCAAAGAAAAGAAAACTGGTCATAAGACACATCTTTAGGAGTCAAAGTGTAAGTTAGTTCAAGGGTATAGAACTGTAGAGGCTCAACACAGGTACTGAATAAAAGACACTATGTAATCACAAAAACAGATACACTTTTTTAAAAGTTATTTTACTTATTATTTTCATGTATTTCTACAGAAGAGCAACTGTTTAAAAAACACAAAGAAAGAAAATTTGTGGGGAAAATACAATAAAACCTCAGATTGTAAATGTGATTCTAGATGTGATTTCATCCATATTTTTGGGGAATAAATTACATGTAATAATTGAAAGTAAAAGCCTTTTTTGCTCAGGCAGTAACTGTATCATCAAACTTTATAATCACTGTATCCCTAATCTGTTCATATGTCATGAATCAACATATTTATGTCAGGTGACAGAGAGTAGAGAGGAGGGAGGAGAGGCTGTAAATTCCCAGGTGAGGTTCAATAATAATGGATATGTTAGTCATGAGAACAACATTGCAGAATGCATTAAATTCTTGTATTGTCTTTAGATATTCATAATAAACATGTCAGTTACTGAATTTTTTTTCTGACTATGACTGTTTGCTTGTTTGATCAGCTCGACATGATGTGAAATTATGATTGCAAATACAAAAAAACATCAACTTTCAGGAGTGCTGCCTTGGAGCGCTTTAGTGTCCTCACCAATATCAGAATCAAACCTACTCCCTTGATGCCGTCTAGCCCAACCCAAACTGCAAACAAGCATCAGTAGCGTAAATAAAAAACCCACACGTGGAAGGAGTTTTCTTACAGCGATCAATTTGAACAAAGACAAAAATACGATGAAGCTATCGGTAAATGTCAGACCGTGCTTCCAGAATTGTCACTCTGGAAACGGTGCAAAAAGAATAATTTGCAAACCAAATAGGGATTGGAGTCTTTGGAGGCATGAGAGCAAAGTCATTTATCCAATCTGGGTAATTTAGTGCTTTTAAAACTGGCAGAAAGGACATGAAAAATCACTGAAGGTGAAAGGTCCCAGAGATTCTTTTGTACATTCTGGTTCTGCACAAAATGGATGATGATTTTTTTTTTTTTTTTTTAAATGTTCCCTCTTTTTTGTTTTGTTTCACCATCCTTACATTTATGTACCTACTAATGACAATGTGACAATACTCTGTAGTTGACAGATGTTATGTATGTATTTTCCATTTGGATATTGTCATAGATTACATATGGGAGTCGTCAGATTTAGTATTTTGTCTTTTTTATTTTCTTGGAAACATAAGTGACTGTACTTGGACTCAACAGTGAACCTGAGGAAGAGCGAGAGGTTAAACTCACTCGGCTAATGCCAACTTACTGCTATTTCAGCTACTTTATAAATATTGACATACAGTATTGACAGTAATGTGAATTTTGTGTGAAAACTAGTAACTGCTAGCTGTTGTAATGAACACGTACCCGAAAGGTCATGATAAACTAGGGCTATGAATAACAATTATCATCTTTTATTGGCAATTTGTCCATTATTTTGTCCATTAAAGGTGCAGTATGTAGGAATTCTGTTCTAAGTAATTGTAAAATGGCCTTGACTGTCACCAGACTTTAAGGAATCCTGTTCATTTCAAATACTGATCTCACTGACAGTAGTAGTCCAGCCAGAATATTCACATTTGAAAAGCTCAGTGTCAGCCCCGAAATGATGTTTATGTTGTCACTGTGTGTTTTGGTCTGAGGCTCCGCCCATCACCTGTCTTCCAATCACAGAGTCGGTAGCCTTTGTTCGTCCAGGTTGCCAGTTCCCAGTGAGCTACAGCTGGAACATTTCTGATCACAAATGTCTGACGTTATTAAACCTAAAAGGACTCTTACTATTCCCAAATACGTCGTGACAAAGTGAGAAACAAAACAAGGAGATGTATAGGAGATGATTTAGAAACATGGAGACGGCTGAAAGAGGAGAAGGATTTGAAGACCGACGCCGGCTCTGCCTTAGTCTGACCACCCGGTAAGAGCCACTGAGAGCCGGGGTCGTGGTCTCTTCACCCAGTCCCTTCTCCCAGGGCTGGGCAGCACTCTGTTCTCCTGGCCCTGGTGAAGAGACTGCTGGTCTGGGACTGGTGAACAGACGGGGTACCGGTGTAGGACTTGTCTCTTGCCACGGTAGCTCCTTGTAGTTCAGTGTTTTCTGTGGAAGTGACCTCTGCATGTAGTGGTGTGTAATCCAAAGGGGGGGGTTTCGGTTGTCCGGCATCTGTGGTTCGGTCGGAAGGGAGGGGGGGTCTGGGGGGGTTCGGTAGTTCGGCATCCGTGGTTCAGTGGCAGGGGTATGTTGAGCCGCATTATGTAATAAATTCCCACTGTGTAATGAAAGTTCAAAATGTAATAAGAATGTCACATCATCTTGTAATAAAGCCGAATTCTGTAATAAACTGATGCATTTTGTAATAAACTACCTCAATGCATTATGTAGTAATTTTTTTTCGCATTATGTAGTAAGTTATTACAATTTGAGAAATTTATTACAAAATGCACTTGACACATTTTTATTTTCATCTTTAAACTGTGTGGTTAAAGTTCTGATTCCATTACCTGTAGCTCCTGTGACTAATTTCTTCTAAACTGCTCTGAAATTATATTAATTTGGATTGTTATTACATAATGAACCATGTTATTACATTTTTTAAAAATAAAAATGTGTCAAGTGCATTTTATAATTAATTTCTCAAATTGTAATAACTTACTACATAATGTGAAAAAATTTACTATATAATGCGTTGACATAGTTTATTACAAAATGCGTTGGCTTACTACATAATGCGGCTTTATTACAAGATGACATGACATTCTTATTACATTTTGAACTTTTATTGCACAATGGGAATTTATTATATAATGCGGCTCAACAGGGTAGCGATGTGCGGTTTGTAGTAACAGTGAAACTTAAGGCTCATTTCCCTTTTCCCCATCTCCTGAGGCTACGTTTACACGGCAACGCTACGATCCAATTCCGCAAAGATTTCTCCTTTGCGTTTTAAAATCATTCCGCGTTAAGACGAAGCCGCTATGATAACGATCTGCGTTAACACGAGTCCGCGAGGACGGCTGAATACGCTGTAGTGGCCATGCCAGACCAGTAGCTGGCGATGTAGAGCTGTAGTGAAACAGTGGCGGTAAAACACGCGCCTGCACACAAACGATTTCCAGTTTAGACAGCCTTTAAATGAGAAGAAGAAGAATAGGCGGACAACACTATTTACAAACAACAATTGCGAGTGGTAGAACGAAGACGCAGGACTTCTTTGTCTGGACAGACGAGCTGAGCACAGTTAGCAGCACGTATGTTGTTCTGAAACTGGCCATTGTTGTTGTGGTTGTTCCTTCTTTTTCTGCAGCTTTATTGTGTCATAGAGGCTGGCAAACCAGCTCGGAGGCGCATTACCGCCACCAACTGGCCTGGAGTGGGTTAACTGGCGGTTCTTGGCTGCGCGCGCATGTGGTGACGTCATATTTTACCCCGGAACGCTCCGACTCGTATTAACACGGAGCTGGAATGCGGACCGTATCGATAACGCTCCACCCTGGACCCTGGTATCAAAAGTTTCCGGATTCAGGCACTCTAGGCACCGTTTCCATGTCAACAGAAGGCTAATCCGCAATGAAATCTTCCCGGAGTTGACTGAATCCGACGCCGTGTAAATGGCCCCTGAATCTGTGCAAACTTTCATTTGAGTGGGCAGGACATTTGTCCTGTTCTATTATATATTAGACTTATGTAGAATAAGTCTGGTGATGTTTTTGTATGAAATTTATGGTGTGGTGGCAAGGATTAGTAGAAACACTAGTAGTAGACGCTCATGCTGGATCTGGCAGCCCCTAGTCTGGGGGGAGGTGAAGAGGATACCACGCTGTACAGTATTTTAAATGTGACTGTAGTACCAGTTTTGGCCACAATCCTACATACGGCAGCTTTAATTCGTTTGATCTATAAAATATCAGAGAATGGTGCAAAAATTTAAATTAGTGTTTCCCAGGCTGGAATTCAAATTTTCCTAAACTGAAACTTTTTTTTTTTTTTTTTTTTTTTTAATTTATTTTGCTGCCACTAAACATTAGTTCCACTATTGTGTTTCATACGGACGTTTATTGTGATGCACATGATGCCAGGATCAATAAAAACAATAGAAGATACGAGGATAAAAAGGCAGAAAATGTCTATATGTTGACTTTTCTCCATTGGAACCATCACTTACTCCTTTAAACTTTGAAGTTTTAACATAAACATTATAAATGGGAGTGTGTGTTTGTTTCAACTGAATGTTAGTTAACATACTTGGTATAAGTTAATAAGTTGGATCCAAATGTGTTGAAGACTGACCTGACCGATTTTTTGTAGATATTATTGGACTGGTTTGTTGTTGTTTATATCTATAGAAATTTTGTATATTCTTTTATACTGTTGATTTTGTTGTTATGTCTATATAGATGTTCTTTATATATCCTTTTACTTTCATTTCAGCTGGTTCTGGAATAACGGACAAGTTGTTTGTCATTTTCAGACATGTCTGTTTCACATTTTTAATTTTTTTTTTTTTTTTGCCTAATCGTTTAATCGAATGGAAGAAAAATAATTGACAGATTAGGTAGATGGCTGCAGCTCTAAATTTATATGCTGTACATGTCACAAATAAGAAAATTAGCCATTGGACATATTAAGAACTTCAGTATATTTAGGCATTGACAGCATATTTTGTCCTGGAAATGGGTACTTGGCTTTTCTGATTAGGGTACACAAACAAACACACACACACACACACACACACACACACACACACACACACACAGACTGTTAGGTTAGTGGTTTTTTTTCCATAGAATAGAACAGTCTTTGGTCAGAAAAGATCTGGTAAAGAGGAATAACACGAAACATTCAAAGTCTATTTGTAATATTTTTAAACATCATTAAAGAGGATATTGCATGAGGTGTTTGAATGTGCACATATCACAATTAGAGATGGAACGATATGAAAATTATTGTGACCAAAACTATCACGGTTATCATTATTATTGTGATATTGTTGAAATTGTGCTCAAAATGTTCAAAAAGTACTTATATACACACTGAAATAATTTAACCAAGTTGTATTTTGAAAAATAAATAAATAAATAAATAAAATTAAATAATAGCCACAATGTACTTTCTGTTGGCAGAAACATTCAAATATTAACATGTAAACAATCAAATATGCAAATGTGCATTAAAGATGTCACCTTACGGCCACTGTTTGACCATTTTCCAGATCAAATTAGAGTTGTTTGAGTTTGTTTTTCATAGATAGATAGATAGATAGATAGATCCCGGAGTGCTGCTGCTTCTCCAAGAAGTGAGCAGTACCATTAGTTTTCAAAGTGTAGCAATCAAACACAGTTATCATGATAATTAGAATTTCAGCGGTAATACTAACTGTCAGGAATTTTACGGCAGTTTATCGTTATACTGGTAATCGTTACATCCCTAATCACAATGCCTACTTTTTTAGGAAGTCTCAGAATAAAAGGAGAGTGTGTTCACATGCACCAACCCTTTGAAACAGTCTGATTTTTTAATCATAGCATTCGTGGCTCCATCTAAGCAGGATTATTAAAGGAGTTTTCTTCTGCATTAGAATATAAACCACTTATTTGGAACATTGTTCCCTCACAATAAGGCCAAATTCTGTGATATTTGTTGCATGTAAATGTCAATCATGAGAATGTGTCATTCGCCTCTTCATATAAGGTGTTTGTAAAGATGCTGAGCTAAATGAGTTCTGCCTGACGCTGTTTCCAGGTAGACAGCTCATCACGATAAGCAACAAACGCCTGTGACCTGAACAGCAGTACGCCGATGGCTGGATGCTTAAAATCCCATTTCAGCTTTAAGGCAAAAACACTGCATATCGCTTTAAGCAAAGAGCAGTTATTTTGTGCTTGAGTGCCGCGTGGCAATGGGAGGAATAGGCACGATTTTTCATCTTTGCTACGCTCTGTGACCGATTCCCATGTGGTATGCAGATTGCATAATGAAGCTGGATTGTGAAAACCCACAGATGTTATTATGAGCGACTGTGCCAGCGGTTGGCACAATGGCCTGCTGTTGAATGGTGCTCCAGTGTCTTTGTGTGTGTGGGCGTGGGCATCTGGGAGAGGAGATGGGCAGCGGCAGCCTACTGGTTTCAATGTGCCATGGCATGTGTTGGTAGGACGGAGGGGGGGTGTTTGTGGAGGAGGTTTATTCAGGTGCACTTTGGGATACACACTACCTGTGTGACATTTACTCACCATTTCACTGCTGCATTACATATGTAAATTATATGTAGAGAGGACCTGGAAAAAATTCGAAATACAGTCCACGGGTTGGAGGATAAATGTGACAGAACCTGGTCACAAATCAGAACTCATATCAAGAGCCTGCCTTTTGCCTGACTCCTTGTTTCTATTTAATGTATTTATTTTTCTTTCTTCCTCATTCTTTTACTGCCATCCTAGTCTTCTCAATGCCCACAGTCTGACTGACTGCTGGGACTTTTGTTTTCTTATGCCAGATGTCCAGAATGTTGGTGATATGACCAGAATGATCAACACAGATTGGTTTGAGTCTTTTTTGGACTTGTATATTTCTTAGTTTTTTTCTTTTGGTGTTCTGTTTGCACATTTGAAACATGTGTGTTTATATATGGATGCATTTGTGGGGAGGCCACCTGGGGGGGGGGGGGGGGGGGGGGGCAAGTTTACAAATTGTGTAAGAAATGCCTTAATGATGTCAATGTTATGGAAATATGATAAAGACATAAATAAATAAATACACACACACACACAATATATATATGTATGTGCGTGTATGTATGTATATACTCTATATTGCCGAAAGTATTCACTCACCCATCCAAATAATCTGAATCAGGTGTTCCAGTCCCTTCCATGTCCACAGGTGTATTAAATCCAGCCCCTAGGCATGCAGTCTGCTTTTACAAACATTTGGGACAGAATGGGTCTCTCTCAGGAGCTCAGTGAATTCCAGCGTGGAACTGTGATAGGATGCCACCTGTGCAACAAATCCAGTCGTGAAATTTCCTGGCTCCTAAATATTCCACAGTCAACTGTCAGATGGATTATAAGAAAGTGGAAGTGTTTGGGAATGACAGCAACTCAGCCACGAAGTGGTAGGCCATGTAAACTGACGGAGCGGGGTCAGCAGATGCTGAGGCGCAGAGTGCGAAAAGGTTGCCAACTTTCTGCAGAGTCAATGGTACAGACCTTCAAACTTCACATGGCCTTCAGATTAGCTCCAGAACAGTGTGCAGAGAGCTTCATGGAATGGGTTTCCATGGCCGAGCAGCTGTATCCAAGCCATACATCCCCAAGTGCAATGCACAGCGGTGGATGCAGTGGTGTAAAGCACGCCGCCACTGGACTCTAGAGCAGTGGAGGAGCCTTCTCTGGAGTGACGAATCACGCTTCTCCATCTGGCAATCTGATGGACAGGTCTGGGTTTGGCGGTCGCCAGGAGAACGATACTTGTTGGACCACTTTGTGCCAAGTGTAAAGTTTGGTGGAGGGGGGATTATGGTGTGGGGTTGTTTTTCAGGAGCTGGGCTGGGCCCCTTAGTTCCAGTGAAAGGAAGTGGGAATGCTTCAGCAGAACAAGACATTTTGGACAATTCCATGCTTCCAACTTTGTTTGTTTGGAGTTTGGAGCTGGCCCCTTCCTCTTCCAACATGACTGTGCACCAGTGCACAAAGCAAGGTCCATAAAGACATGGATGACAGAGTCTGGTGTGGATGAACTGGACTGGCCTGCACAGAGTCCTGACCTCAACCCCACAGAACACCTTTGGATGAATTAGAGCGCAGACTGAGAGCCAGGCCTTCTGTCCAACATCAGTGTGGGACCTCACAAATGCGCTTCTGGAAGAATGGTCCAAAATTCCCATGAACACACTCCTAAACCCTGTGGACAGCCCAGAAGAGTTGAAGCTGTTAGAGCTGCAAAGGGTGGACCCACGTCATATTGAACCCATAGACTAGGAATGGGATGGCACTGAAATTCATATGCGAGTCAAGGCAGGTGAGCAAATACTTTTGGCAATATAGTGTATGTATGTATGTATGTATGCATGTATATATGTATATGTCACAGTCGAAATTAAAATCAAGGCCAATTTAAAATCCGCCTAGACCAGATTAAAATTTTGATTTCGCCTAGGCCAAATTAAAATTTTAATTTGGCCTAGGCAGATTTAGAATAAAGTAATAAAGTGTAATAAAGTTAAATAAAATGTGAAAAAAATATTGGTCTTGTTATATGTAAGTTGCCTTTTAATTAAATTGTAATTAAATTCAAAATATGGAAGATTTTTAAATAGGGATTTCAATTTGGTCTTGGCAGAATTAAATTTTAATTTGGCCTAGGCAGAATTAAAATTTTAATTTGGCCTAGGCAGAATTAAAATCCCAGATTCTAGATAAGAGAGATTTTAATCTGGTCTAGGCAGAATTAAAATTTTAATTTGGCCTAGGCGAAATCAAAATTTTAATCTGGTCTAGGCGGATTTTAAATTGGCCTGGATTTTAATTTCGACTGTGACATATATATGTAGAGAAGCTATGGCTTGTAGGATTAAGGGAAAAAGCAGTTTTTATATGAATAATAGAATGTCTATCATGGACAATGTTAATTAATACTGAGTACTAGTAGTAGGAATGGAGAGTGGATTGCATAAAAATTATATTGTGCTTTATCGATATGTCATAATTATTTAAATATTGTCAACACAATGCATCTGGTGATGTTTGTAAAATACAGAAATGTTATTTTAAAGAAGTCATGCAAATAAATTTCATTAGACACAAAAGGGTGTGTTTTTTTTTACCAGATTTTTAACGAGTGGTCAAAAGTGTCCCGTCAGAGATAATGACTTTTTATACTCAACAGCCCATGCTGCCAAGGAAAGTACAAAAACCTGGTCTATTTATGCCTTAATTACTTCTTAAGACTTACACCTTGCAATATGAATTGCACAGGTATAGATTAAATGTAATTCCAAAGAGAAATTTGAGTCAAAGTTTTAGCCTAAAATACCAGGAGCCAAAAATGTCCCATCAGCCAGTGAACTTTAGTTGATTGCCATTCCAACATTTGTTTCAATTTAAAGTTGCTTTCTGTTTTGGATAATCCCTTATGGACCAACTAAAGCAAAAATAAATGTAAAAGTAAAAATGTGGGTCATTTAACAACACTAATCTGTCAAATCATCTCTAAAATGTACCGTCAGAGATTTCAAATACTGTGTTTTGACCCTAAAACAGGTGAATATAAAGATATTAAAAAAATGGAAATAGAGCTGCAGCTATCAATTATTTTGTAACTGATTCATCTATTGATTATTTTCTTCCATTTGATTAAATCAGGGTTGTCAAAAATGCAACCTGTAGGCTAAATCCAGCCCGCCAAAGGGTCCAATCCGGTCCACAAGATGAATTCATGAAATGCAAAATTTACACAGAAGATATGAACAATCAATGGTGTCAAAACCATTTTAGTTCAGGGGCCACATACGGAGCGATATGATCTGAAGTGGATGAGACCAGTAAAATAATAGCATAATAACCTTCTATTTTTGCTGTTTTAGTGTAAAAAAAAAAAGAACAATTACATTTAGACTCTCTTTTCATAAAAATCTACATCCCTGTACAACCTGAAATATAAGAAAAACAAGTGGAATTTGAGCAATATTCAGCCTGTTACGAGATGTTTTGTGTCTTTGTAGATCACTGTTATCGGTTAGTTGTAATGCACGTGTAAATGAGAAGAATGAGCTGAGGCATAATATTGCTTGCATTTGCATGATTCGCACTTTTACTTTTTTTTTTTTTTAGCCTTTATTGAAGTGACACCAAGTGACAAAGAGATTTAAGTACAGTATTATACAATATTTACATTACATCTTCATAACGTGTGTGTGTGTGTGTGGGGGGGGGGTTAAGATATATGGCATGTAATATACAAAAGAAACACATGTCAGTCAGTAAGAAAAATCGATGTCCTGCACTTTTATTTTTTAGTACTAAAGCTAAGAGAAACATTTGGAGTAATTATTTAAAGATTATTGTGTTATTACTTTACTTGTCCAGCCCACAGGTGATCAAATTGTGCTTCTCCAGGGACCACCACCTGACAACGACGACTCAGGCTTCATTTGGGTGGAAAGAAAACTGCATTTTAGAGCTAAATTATTCTCATATAATATAGAATATGCTTCATAAGCATCTAAACGACAAAAAACGTCCAGTGCTCATTTTCCTGTCATCTAATCTTTAAATGTAATGTGTCTGAAGAGAGGCCCATTTCCTGGTTAGTATAGTTTCACAGTCCAACCTGGCTTCTGTGGACGTGTTCCAAATAAATAATCACATTTCTATCTACATTCTATATGGTAACGTGAGTAGGATATGGATAATTTAGCCCATCTGCACTCACATAATTGTACATTTGGAGCATCTCTTTAATTAGTTGCTTTCAGTGCAGTCATTTGGGAGCTGAAATGCTGGATCTGCTTGGCCATCTATCTGCAGTTTAACAGCGCTGACAGCTTGTCAGAGCTCACTTCTTATCAGTGCACTTTCTCTGTTGCCACTGATTGATATGGCATCGCATGAGCGTCTCACAATTTCTGCAAGTCAAAGTTGAAATTCTGTTCAAAATGATAAATGGAATCATATTTGTTTTTCCAGAATGCTTGACTTCTGCATTTGCATACATTTAAATGTACCTTTAAATATCAAAGGTGTTTTGTTGTTTTCTTCTGTTTATGCATGATTGTCTACCGTAGATAACCCTCAAAGACCCAAACATCCACTGGTAACCACTAGGGGTGTGTATTGGCAAGAATCTGGCAATACGATACAAATCACAATACTAGAATCACAATACGATATATCATGATATATCACGATACTGTTAAAAAGGCAATATTTTGTTTGTTTCTTGTTTTTTAAAGATTATTTCCTGGAAGAACTGAATTTCACCAGAAATATGTACAAATACTAAACACATTTTTATTTGATCAAAACAGGATCTAATACTATATCACAGAATTTTTCTAATTCTCCTAGTTTCCAAAGGAACTAACATCGGTCTCTCAGACAATAAAAAGTGCTTTTAGGATGCTTCAAATAACCATTATTTAAAAAAAAAAAAACAGTGTTAAAAAATAATAAATAAGATTTAAACAATAAAGAAAATCAAAAACCAAAATGATCCTTCGCCAATATCTGCATTTGAATACCTAAAAATGTCAATACAGTACTTTTTAATATGGATACAGTATTGTGAAATGAAATATTGTGATATATATTGCAGAACCGATATTTTCTAACACCCCTAGTAGCCACAGTTACCTCCTTATCTAAAATATGTAATAACGCCTGAATCATTAAACCTATCAATACGTTGAAACAATTCAGGTAAAATACAGTCTCATCTTTTCATGGCCATCAGATATGACCCATTTTTAATGTTCAGAGGCTCCGTAGTGAATGTGGAAAAATATGGAATGTGGATTCCCCAGTAAAACCCATGGAGTCTGATAAATAATAGTGGTAAGAGACTCTTGTTTTTATGTTCAGTTATTGATATCTTTGCTGAAAAAGTCACTCTTTCTTCCAATTTTCTCTGTTCCTCATATAATAACCCTCAACTTTAATCTGAGTTTTTATAAACATCTACATCAGGGGTCTCAAACATGCGGCCCGGGGGCCAAATGCAGCCCGCCAAAGGTTCCAATCTGGCTCGTGGGACGAATTAGCAAAGTGCAAAAATTCCACAGTCAAAATTGTCAAACTCATTTTAGTTCAGGTTCCACATACAGACCAATATGATTGACAGTCAAATAATAGCATACATAAAATAACGACTCCATATTTTCTTCTCGGTTTGATGTGGAAAAAATATTACACTTTGCCTATAAATAATGACAACTTCACATTTTTGTCTTTGTTTTAGTGTAAAAAATAACATAAAATTATGAAAATATTTACATTTACAAACTATCCTGTAACAATAAAACGTGAATAACCTGAACAAATATGAACAACCTGAAATGTCTACAGAAAATTAAGCACAATTTTAACCATTTTCTGCCTGTTACTAAGTGTTTAGTGTCTTTGTAGATCTGATCCGTAATACACACGTAAAAATGATAAGTTGAGGTGTAGTATTATTAAAATTGTGCTTTTTTTGTTTTTTTAAGAAATTTCAGTTTTTTCAGGTTACTCACATCTTTTTTGTTTGGATAGTTTATAAAAGTAAGTATTTTTATAATTTAATGGGGGTTTTTTGCACTAAAATATAGACTCAAATTTGGAGTTGTCATTATTTGTAGGTTATTATGTTATTATTTTACTGGTCCAGCCCACTGGAGATCAAACTGGGCTGAATGTGGCCCCAGAAAGAAAATAAGTTTGAGACCCCTGATCTACATGATTTGTAAATTAAAAATGGGAAAATACCAGATTGTCACTGGAAAAAAACGCAAAATACAGAGGATAATATTATTACAAACAATGATAAATCACTTAAAAAAAGTAAAATGGAGCCATAAAAGAATTTGGAAACTGACACGAAACTATCACGTGTCTTAAAGTGTTAATACTCATTTGCACTTTTACATTTTGGATCTTCTTTGTGAACTGCAGCTCATTTTCACCTGTCGTATTTAGCATTCACTGACTTTTTTCTGCTTTGTTCATGTGCCTTTTTCTACTCCTCTGTGTCTTTGATAAACTTCAGAATGCTATTTTATTCTCTCACAATTCAGGATTCTTGTTTATTGTCACAATCTAATTAAAAGCCTGTACAGCAGGGGTCTCAAACTTATTTTCTTTCAGGTTCCACATTCAGCCCAATTTGATCTCCAGTAAGATAATAACGTAACTAGAAGCACTCGGAGAGCACAGACCTCCGCCAAGGCTGATCAGTGGCCCCCCCTGTGGGCCCCCCCCACACCAAGGAGGTTATGTTTTTGCCAGGGTTTGTTTGTTTGTTTGTCTGTCTGTCTGTTTGTCTGTCCGTTAGTGTGCAACATAACTCAAAAAGTTATGGACAGATTTTGATGAAATTTTCAGGGTTTGTTGGAAATGGGCCCCCCCGTGGGCCCCCCCACCCCCAATCACCACCAAAATTTAATCATTTCTTCCTTATCCCATTTCCAACAAACCCTGAAAATTTCATCAAAATCTGTCCATAACTTTTTGAGTTATGTTGCACACTAACGGACAGACAAACAGACAGACAAACAAACAAACAAACCCTGGCAAAAACATAACCTCCTTGGCGGAGGTAATAACCTATAAATAATGACAACTCCAAATTTTTGTCTTTGTTTTGGTGCAAAACCCCCATTAAATTATGAAAATACTTACTTTTATTAACTATTCAGACAAAAAAGATGTGAATAACCTGAAAAAACTGAAATTTCTTAAGAAAAATAAGTGTAATTTTAACTAGAAGCACTCGGAGAGCGCAGACCTCCGCCAAGGCTGATCAGTGGGCCCCCCCGTGGCCCCCCCCACCCCCGATCACCCCCAAAAGTTAATAATTTCTTCCTTATCCCATTTCCAACAAACCCTGAAAATTTCATCAAAATCTGTCCATAACTTTTTGAGTTATGTTGCACACTAACGGACAGACAAACAAAGAGACAAACCCTGGCAAAAACATAACCTCCTTGGCGGAGGTAACAATATTATTCCTCAATTTATCATTTTTACATGTGTATTATGGAACCAAACTACAAAGACACTAAACACTTAGTAACAGGCAGAAAATGGTTAAAATGGTGCTTCATTTTCTTTAGACATTTCAGGTTGTTCATATTTGTTCAGGTTATTCACATTTTATTGTTTCAGGATAGTTTGTAAATGTGAATATTTTTGTAATTTAATGTTATTTTTTTGCACTAAAACAAAGACAAAAATTTGAAGTTGTCATTATTTATAGGCATAATGTAATTTTTTTTCACATCAAACTGAGAAGAAAATACAGTCATTATTTTTTGTAGGTTATTATGCTATTTTTTTTTTTTTACTGTAGATCATATTGGTCTGTATGTGGAACCTGAACTAAAATGAGTTCAACAGCCTTCACTGTGGAATTTTTGCACTTTGCAAATTCATCCCACGGGCCAGATTAGAATCATTAGCAGGACGCATTTGGCCCCTAGGCCACATGTTTGAGACCCCTGATCTACATGATCAGTGAATTAAAAATGGGAAAATACCAGATTATCACCGAGAAAAAAATGCAAAATACAGAGGATGATATTATTAAAAATGATGATAAATCACTTAAAAAAGGTTAAATGGAGCCATAAATGAATTTGGGAACTGAAACGAAACTATCACGTGTCTTAAAGTGTTAATACTCATTTGCACTTTTACATTTTGGATCTTCTTTTGTGAACTGCAGCTCATTTTCACCTGTCGTATTTAGCATTCACTGACTTTTTTCTGCTTTGTTCATGTGCCTTTTTCTACTCCTCTGTGTCTTTGATAAACTTCAGAATGCTATTTTATTCTCTCACAATTCAGGATTCTTGTTTATTGTCACGATCTAATTAAAAGCCTGTACAGCAGGGGTCTCAAACTTATTTTCTTTCAGGTTCCACATTCAGTCCAATTTGATCTCCAGTAAAACAATAACATAATAACCTATAAATAATGACAACTCCAAATTTTTGTCTTTGTTTTGGTGCAAAAACCCCCATTAAATTATGAAAATACTTACTTTTATTAACTATTCAGACAAAAAAGATGTGAATAACCTGAAAAAACTGACATTTCTTAAGAAAAATAAGTGTAATTTAACAATATTATTCCTCAGTTTATCATTTTTACATGTGCATTATGGAACCAAACTATAAAGACACTAAACACTTAGTAACAGGCAGAAAATGGTTAAAATGGTGCTTCATTTTCTTTAGACATTTCAGGTTGTTCATATTTGTTCAGGTTATTCACATTTTATTGTTTCAGGATAGTTTGTAAATGTGAATATTTTTATAATTTAATGTTATTTTTTGCACTAAAACAAAGACAAAAATTTGAAGTTGTCATTATTTATAGGCATAATGTAATTTTTTTTCACATCAAACTGAGAAGAAAATACAGTCATTATTTTTTGTAGGTTATTATGCTATTTTTTTTTTTTACTGTAGATCATATTGGTCTGTATGTGGAACCTGAACTAAAATGAGTTCAACAGCCTTCACTGTGGAATTTTTGCACTTTGCAAATTCATCCCACGGGCCAGATTAGGATCATTAGCAGGACGCATTTGGCCCCTAGGCCACATGTTTGAGACCCCTGATCTACATGATCAGTGAATTAAAAATGGGAAAATACCAGATTATCACCGAGAAAAAAATGCAAAATACAGAGGATAATATTATTAAAAATGATGATAAATCACTTAAAAAAGGTTAAATGGAGCCATAAATGAATTTGGGAACTGAAATGAAACTATCACGTGTCTTAAAGTGTTAATACTCATTTGCACTTTTACATTTTGGATCTTCTTTGTGAACTGCAGCTCATATTTAGCATTCACTGACTTTTTTCTGCTTTGTTAATGTGCCTTTTTCCACTTCTCCGTGTCTTTGATAAACTTCAGAACGCTATTTTATCATCTCGCAATTCAGACTTCTTGTTTGTTGTCACAATCTAATTAAAAGCTCTTATAGCATCTAGATGGAAAGTCTCATGTGCATCAGCTTCAAAACAACGATCAAAGCAAAGACTGAACACTGAATAGCATTGTGAGTGAATGAGAGGGTCTCACAAACGCATTAAGTGTGTACTGGTCTGATAATACCGTGTCACAACTACAACCACACCTGAGCCAGTATTCAGCTGCTGACAGTTGTAGACAGCAAGGTTATAATAGTTTTGGATTTTTCATTATCATTTAGTTCTATTTAGTTTTGACGTTTTTTCTCTAATTCAGTTAGTTTTAACTCAGTTTTAGAGAAGGTTTGCTAGTTTTTATTAGTTTTCGTTATTTTCTAAATGCTTAGTTTTAGTTTAGTTTTAGTATAAATTTTTTGTTTTGTCGTATCTTTCATCTTCTTCGCCATCATATTCAAATAAATCCCAGACAGGACTCTGCTGCTTTCTCCCAACTTTAGTCTCCATGTTTCCAGGTAGAGTGGGGACCAGAAGACGACTCTAAACGACAAGTGACGGGACCGTGAAGTGCTGTTTGGTGCCATTAGCTAAAATTGCTAGAGCAAAAATAAATTGATTTCATATCAATCCGACATTGACAAAGACGAAAACAGGGAATTTTATCCATAATTTTTATATGTTTAGTTACTTTTGTAAGCACACAATTCAGTTTTCAGTTAGTTATCATCTTTTCTTTTAATTATAGTTTTTATTTATTTCAGTTAACGAAAATGTTTTTTCAATTCTAGTTTTCGTCATTTCGTTAAGTTTTCATTAACGATAATAACCTTGGTGTACAGCTATAAACAGAGGTGAAATCTGGACTCACTAGAACTAACAGGGAATGTTTAGGGCATTAAACTTTGATGAACGCATTACCCTTAGAGCAGGGGTGTCAAACTAATTTTAGTTCAGGGGACACCTACAGCCCAACATGATCTCAAGTGAACCAGACCAGTAAAATAATAACACAATAACCTTTAAATAATTACTCCAAATCCTTCTCTTTGCTTTAGCACAAAAAAGTAAAAGTGCAAATCATGCAAATGCAAACAATATTATGCCTCAGCTCATTCTTCTCATTTACACATGCATTACAACTGACCAATAACAGTTGACCTACAAAGACAAAACATTTCGTAACAGTTTGAATATTACTAAAATTCAACTTCTTTTTCTTATATTTCAGGTTGTACATGGATGTACATTTTTATGAAAAGAGAGTCTGTAAATGTAAACATTTTGATCACATAATTTTACTTTTTTCACACTAAAACAGCAAAAAAAGAAGGTTATTATGCGATTATTTTACTGGTCTCATCCACTTTAGATCATATCAGTCTGTATGTGGCCCCTGAACTAAAATGGTTTTGACACCAGTGATTGTTCATATCTTCAGTGTAAATTTTGCATTTCATGAATTCATCTCATGGACCGGATTGGACCCTTTGGTGGGCTGGATTTAGCCCACAGGTTGTATTTTTGACACCACTGATTTCATCAAATTGAAGAAAATAATCAATAGATGAATCAGTTACAAAATAATTGATAGCTGCAGCCCTATTTCTATTTATTTATATCTTTATATTCACCTGTTTTAGGGTCAAAACACGGTATTAGAAATCTCTCTGACGGGACATTTTAGAGACAATTTGATGAATTAGTGTTATTAAATGACCCACATTTTATTTTTAGATTTATTTTTGCTTTAGTTGGACCATAAGGGATTATCCAAACAAAAAGCTACTTTATATTGAAATAAATGTTGGAATGGCCAATCAATTAAAGTTTGCTGTCTGACGTAGGGCTGGGTATCATGGCCAGTGTCCATAATCGATTCGATTCGATTCATAAGGTCCTGAATCGATTAATCACAATTCGATTAGATTCGATCCATATCGATTGAGGTCAGTATAATTGATTGATTTCAGATTCATTTAGTGATATCAAAGTACAATTTTGAGTTGTAACTTCATTATTTAAGTACTGCAGTCATGCAAGACATCAATACTGGTATCAATATTGATATTAGAAAGGAATAAATATGACATTTCAGCAGAAAGTAGCTGAATCTATTCTGAATGTCCCATGTTTCTACAGTGGCTCAGAACAGACTTCTTTGTCATCTTTATTCTGTTTTATGGCTGGTGGTTTCTACTTACTGGGGGGGGGGTTGCACTACATGATAGTTGGTCGGAATGGGGGGGGGGGGCGCACTCCGTGACTGGGGGTGGGGGTAGTGTAGCATAGCGGTCGGACATTGTCGCTTTACTATTCATCCAAGTTATTATTCGAAGAACGACCGGCTTCCGCGACTCGCCTCGGAGAACCTCCAGGAGGCTAGTTCCTTCACACTCTGGGTTCGAGTTTGAGTTGAGGCCATGAGTACCTCTAGTGGAGGGATCTTCCCCACCCTTCCTCCGCGCCTTTTCCACGCCATAGCTGTCAGGTGTTCGCAAGACGGAGCCGGCCACGCTTCCGCGTACTCCCGGTCCTGCTCTGAAAAGTCAATCTCATCCACTTTTAACTGATAACGCAAAATTAAAACAAAATCAATCTAAGATCGATTAAATCGATTTTTTTACCCAGCCCTAGTCTGATGGGACATTTTTGGCTCCTGGTATTTTAGGCTAAAACTTCGACTAAAATTTCTCTTTGGAATTTCTTTTAACCTATACCTGTGCAATTCATATTGCAAGGTACAAATCTTAAGAAGTAATTAAGGCATAAATAGACTAGGTTTTTCTACTTTCTTTTCTATTAAATCATGATAATGTTAACATCTCGAAAAATCTGAATAACGTGAACAACTGGAAATGTCTTAAGAAAAACAAGTGCAATGTTAACACTATTATGCCTCAGATTATCAGTTTATCATTTACACATGTGCATTACAACTTACATTACAATTACAAATGCACAAAACATTTAATAACAGCCAGAATATTGGTAAAATTGCATGTACTAATCTTCAGACATTTCAGATCACATTTTTTGTAAAATAACAGTTTTTAATATAAACATTTTCATGTAATTTTACTTTTCTACACTAAAACAGAGATAAAATTTGCTGTTTTCATTATTTATAGGTTTAATATGATAGTATTTTACTGGTCTGACCCAATTGAGATCTAATTGGTCTGTATGTGGAATCTGAATTAAAATGATTTTGACATCCTTGGTTGTTCATATCGTCAATGTAATTTTTGTATTTCATAAATCCATCCTACGGGCCAGGTTGGACCCTTTGCGGGCCAGATTTGGCTCCCAGGCCGCATGTTTGAAACCTGTGCCTTAGAGGGTCATTGTTCAACATGTGGGGTGTCATATTTGATGCAGGATGGTCCCCAAAGATGTCTAGTTTATGCTATGGTTTGTTTACGATTAGACTTTAAATAAATTCTGTCTTGGGCGGAGGTCCTGCGCTCTCCGAGTGCTTTTCTTGTTGTAGCTTATTTGGCATGGATCCTGCTGATGTCATCATGTCTGTACATATGGTGATGAGCAGCATACCAGTTGCCTATATATATGTGCCAAGTCTGAAGTAAATTGAAACAAAATTGATGTATTTACAGACATTTGAAATTTCGCCCATTATAAGTAAATGGGAGAAGGAAAAAGATTTAAAAATTCATAAAAAATTTGAACTTTGACCGACGTTTCCCAAAATGTAATGACATTTATTCAGGGTCACTGTCAATCTATAAACCCAATTTGGTATGAATTAAACCAATAGTTTTGCTGCTACAGACATTTGAAATTTCACACATTTGAAATAAATTGGGGAAAAAAATGTAATAATTCATTAAAAATTTGAACTTTGACCTACTGTTCCTAAAATGTAATGAGATGCATTTTGCATCACTGGCAATCTATAAACCCAATCTGGTAGGAATTGAAGCAATAGTTTGCTGCTAGATTGTTAACAAACAAGCAAACAAACCAAACCAAAAACAATACCCCTTGCCTCCCTTTGGGGGTTGGGGTTAGTAAGCAAATTAAAGTAAATACCAGACTCTATTTGCATGCTAACAGTAGGTAGTGTTGCAGGGATGGAGATTGATGTAGGACACTGATGAATGACCGACCCAAGCTGGCAAAATTAAAAATGCTACTGAATGTATATGAGTATATAAAGTAAATTTTTAGCAATGCATTTCATTTAGCGTTATTAATTTTGGTTAGGGTTAGTGAGGTTTACACACTAATGGCACTTCATAAATTTAAGAGAAAGACACCAGGGTTTGGTTTAATACAGAAAAAGTCCACAAATAGTGATTAAAAAAACTCATCCACAATTAATATAGTGTAGCCGGATGACGGTGGAGTGAGTGAACAAGACTCAAAAAACAGAAGTATAAATTATATTATCTTCCTCTCCGTGTCAAACCAAATTCCTGAACAACCATGCTGATTGGTCCGTCACCAGGTCAGTACTGGGACATCCTTTGCAAATGACATTTACGCAGACAGATGATCTTAAAGAATGAGCCTAATGGACTCGGTTTTGACACTAAGCTGACCTTTTGCCTCTCAACATCTGTGTCCCATTATTCTTGCTTATCCAGAGGTGAAGATGAACCCAGAAACGAACAAAGGACTGAATGATAAAATCCCTATATGTGCCATGTTAATAATGTATTACATTATGTGTTAATGTTAATTAACTCAGCACGTTACTCTTGTATGCATGTAATACTTAAGCCATTTGCCTGACCTGTGGTTTCACATATGTGTATCCTGATCATGTTCACGGTGAATTATGTGAAAGTAAGAGTATCACCGCTTATAGCATGTCTGAATAATCATGCTATTATTTTACTGATGCTTAAGTGAGGTTACAGGTGATGTATAAAGTTTAAGAGGATCTTATTTGAGGATGCAAAGTTTTCTTACAAGGCTAAGCCACAGTCCTCTCCCCCTCTGTCTTCCCAAGAGGGAAGAGAAACGTGATATTTTTGAATATTCACGAGGAGGCGTTTTCCCGCCGAAACAGACAAAGAAGGCAACGCCCCAAGGCATCGATAACTCATCTATATGCACGAGGAAGGCGTGGCAAGCTGGTTTTTGGACAGAACTATAAAAATGAATGAACCCAATTCTCGGGGAGTCTTTTCCATCTAGAGAGCTGTTCTATCCTCTAAGCTCTCCAAAGAGCTTTTTCCACCCTAGCTGCTCTCACCTACGCAAAGAGCTTTCTCCACCTCTTCTGAGCTCTCACCTAAGAACAAAGAGCTTCTCCAAGGAGTCTTGACCATCCCCTTGGCTCTCAGAGCTGTTCCACCTTCTCCTGGCGAGCTTTCCAGAACCAGCCGCCAGAGCCAGCTGGTGAACCTCCTCCAGCCAGCAGAACTTCAGAACTTCAGAGCTTCAGACCTTCAGGCCTCCAGCGCAAGCACGTCGCTTCACAGCCTGGTCCTGTCTCGAACTACGTCAGAAGACTTCATCCATCTGCCGTCAAGGCCGTGCCAGTTGCTGCATCCGCACCGCAACAACTTGTAAGAAAACTTGCTCCTGATTTATCTGAGTTGGTGTTATTCCAAGTTAAGTAGGTTTACCTCAACGTAACCTCACTAACATTATAATCTCTTGAATATAGCTATCGGCCAACTTAATTTACACTATTCTCCTGTCCATAATCTCCTGCTCCTTTCGTTGTATTTGTCTCTTGTCTTTATGTTATTTGTGTGTCTTAGTTTAGTTAATAAAGTATTTATATGTATATAAATCCATTGCCTCAGTTGTGCTTTGTGTACTATTATTCACACATGGGTTCACTGTCCCGTCACAAAGTTCTATCAACCTATGCAAGATTTCCAAATTATTGTTTTGAGTTGATTTAAGTTTAAGTTTGGTTATAAATCTATAATTAAATTAATCCATAAATCAACACTCAATTAATCAATAAATTGGTATCCAATTCTTGCTACAATAGTAACAGTTAACCAAACCATGATCTTTTCTTAACCCTAATTAAATCATTTTTATTGTTTAAACCTAGACATGGTAATAAGAACGCAAACTCTAGTGTCCAGGATTTTGTAAATCCATTACATCTTCTTCCTGTCTATTAACGACGGCCAAAAAGAACCTGAAATTCAGTCGGCTGTCTCTACTTTTACTGTGTTCATGCAGTCCTCTCATTTATTTGCATTTATGGCCAAAAATGTGTTTAGTGAAAAATTTAATGAGTGCAAAGGTATGTTTGTGCCAAATGTTATGTTCAAACATTTCTGCGGTGCTGCATTTTAACTATAATTAAGACCACTGAATCAACCAACAGATAGAAAAACCATCTTACCATCTCTTAGGTAAAGGACTGAGATAATACGTTTACTTGTGACATAATTCCATATTGGGGGGGGGGGGGTACCTTTCTGTGTGTGGAGGTTTGCATGTTCTCCCCCTTGTCTGTGTGGGTTCTCTCCGGGTACTCTGGCTCCTCCCACCATCCAAACACATGCACTGATAGGTTCATTGTTTAATCCAGTGGTTCCCAAACTTTTTGGCTTGTGACCCCATTTTTAGCATCACAAAATTTCTGGTGACCCCAGACATACAACACAGGAGACATTTTCTTTGCTAAAATTAATTTGTTTTTAATCCTGTAATAATTTGCTGTACTATGTTGCAAATAAACATTTATTTTAGACGACATTTGGTCTATATAATGTATATTATTATGGATGGAGGCAGTAAATCCAGGTGTAGATTACTGCACAAAGAGAGAATTTGATTTTCCTTGGTCAGGATATGTACAGTCAGTCCAGCTTGGATTTACAAGGCTGACATGAATACTGAACAAACAAGAACTCAAACTATGAATTACGAAAGATCTGCAGCATCTGAAACCAACCCACAATGAACATTTGACAGAATAAACAGAAGCCCAGTGCTGCAGTTTTCAGCTCTAGAGTTCTCTTGTCTTTTAGGATTGGGATTGTCTCTCTGACCTCACCATATTTTTATTAGTAAGTTTTTATTTTTATATTTTATCATTACTAGAAATTTCAGTCGACTTCCATGTGGGGTCCCATCCTCAAGGGTTGAAAAACACTGGGTTAATCTAAATTGCCCATAGGTGTGAACAGTGTTGGCAAATTACTTTTAAAAAGTAATTAATTATAGTTACTTTCCCAAAAAGTATTTGACCATCTAGTAACAGAATACTCCTTCATAAATGTAATTAGTACCAGGGAAGGTAATCTATTGTGTTACTTTTTTGGAAAACCTGAAATATGAAAAGGAAACTGATTTTTGAGCACGGTTTCAAAGGCAGTTGCATAGAGTAGAACCGCAGACTGATACTCATACCATGTCTTTGGTAAAAACTGGGGTCCACCAGGGCCCAGCTTTTCCACAAGACAGTGGTACAGAACCGACCTAAGACAAGATAGTGAGCCAGAACAGACTTTAGACAAGACAGGGGACAGAAAAAAAAAAAAAAAGAATTAACTAGGAAAAGCACTCAGAGCGCAGACCTCCTCAGCCAAGGCAGATCACCCCCCCCCCAATCACCACCAAAATGAATCATTGGTTCTTGTACAGTATCAACATTCTCCTGAAAATTTCCTCAAAATCCCTCCATAACTTTTTCAGTTATGTTGCTAACTAACCAACATTAAACAAACTCTGGCAAACACATAACCCCTTGGTGGAGGTAATAATTCCATAATACGTTTGTAGCAAAATATGAAACAGGGGGCTTTAGGTTTATGCAAAATGCAGTTGAGTTGCATACCAACATGTGTCCTTTGAGACAGAGTGGACATTTTAAGTAAAAGCATATGCATGACTCCTTGTGTGTACATACCTCAATCCTTGATCGGAGTCATGCATCACCATCGCATCTGTTCGGTTTTATTCACGAGTTTTGACCTTCTGTTCAAAGATTTAACAAATGGCTGAGTGGAGCTCTCCGTCTGACAGCATACTAGTGTCCAATGAACCATGATGCATATTTAACAGGATCCACCAGCCCGCAACATCACCGCTATAAACTCGACTTTCGTCAGTCTGAGCTGCAGGTCTGAGTGTACAGACAGTCTCAATTATACGCACCATTGGACAATCTGCCGCATATCAGACACTGCTACTAATGATAATGAAGGGCGAAAGCACTCCTGTCTCCTTTTTCTTTCAAGCCTCTTGCTTTTAACTCGCAAACGTTCTTGTCACAATATATTGCCCAGATGGGCTCGGCGATTCCTTAGAATACATTCTAAATATCAAACAGTCACAAGGAAGACACAGTTGGTGGGACTGTAATCAATATTTCATAAAGAACAAATGAAAGTAGGTGACACACGGTGACACTGACATTTAAATGACTATTGTGATCTGGTACCGACCAGCTGACAGGGTTCTCCTTCATCTGACAAGTTGACGATAGTTCACACATTGCTAAAGTTCACAGCTTTAGATATTGTATGTCAAGACAGCAGACATTACCATGACTCACACGTCTTAGTCCAAGGTCAGGTTCAAGGTTAGAGTGATTTTTATTGCAAGTATGCAGATATCTTTCAGTGTTTGTACAAAACAGCTAAATACTCACACCTTTGTCCATAGACATCCTGGAATCCTTCCAGTTTCAAGAGGCTTGTCATGCTGGTCAGTGCTTGGCCCTAATATTATTAATGCAACTACAATGTGATGCACTCAAAGTGTGTGATCACATTTGTGAAATTAAGATTTTGTTTTCATTTGATGCAGCAAAACAAATATTTCACTGTCAATGTGAATTTAAAAGAAGAATAATATATTTTATTTCACGTTAAATAAAGGAAAAGGGGTTCATTAGGAGAGGTGAGAGCGGAACCAATGTGCTCAGGTGGCGTTTCGCCCAGGTTCCTTTACGTGTGGGTTTCCTCCTCCGCTCAGAGGCAATTTGGGAAGAGAAAGCATTTCACCTGTGGTTTTCATTTTAGAACACTTTGAAAACCAGACAAAAGTAACAATAAAAAGCTTGACGTTTTGTAGCCGAAATGTAACAGACTTTGTTTATGTATTTGAAGTTAACGAGGCTGATTTAACGAGACGCGGGAAAGTCACGCACCGCATTGTTTCTTTAAAATGGTGGATGTCGCTGTAGTAGATACAGACCATATTCATTTCTTACCAGCTCCTGAACACATAAATGATTAATATTTTAATGTAATGTTGCAATGTTTACCTGGTAAAACTTTAAGTGAGTGATTACAAAATTACAGCTTTTGTAGTATTTTGGTATTTAATTAACATTTCTGGTGGAAAGTGTTTACGGTTTCAAAAGGGACCACAGCCTTAAAATTACTAACAGCACTTTGAGATGAAAATACAGTAGTTTTATACTACTCAGTAGATTTAATAAATGTGTATGTATTTGTTTCTAACATTAGCATTCAGTAAGACACTGAGAATGTATTTCAGTAAGTAATGATTTTTGTTTTGTTTAAAGAATATGGTGAAACTAATGATTTGAAATGAGTGAAACCATATAAATGTACTTTATTAATACAGAAAAGGGACTGAACATAACATTGGACTTAAAACAGAGACATTTACACAAAGAAGAAAGTTACACATATGTTTAATGAGTTTGTGTAATAAACAGAGGCAATTTGGGAAGAGAAACGTAGGGTTTGTGTCTTCACCCCTGAGAGTATTTCACCTGTGCTTCTCAGAATTGAGGTGAACTGACTACAAATCTTTTTGTTACTGTGGTCCTGGAGCCTTGGGACCGGTAACACAAATACTGACATTTAAATGGACATGGTACTAGTTACTTTTGTCCAGTTTGAGAACGATGCCTGCCATCCACCTGAAGATTTGGTCAAAAGTAGTGTGAACCCTTTCACATCAAAAACAATGTCAGAGGTCACAGAGACTTTAGAAACAGATGAGGGTTTAGACAAGAATAGAAGCACAGTCTGATGATTGATCTTTTGGTTTTTTGTATGACTTAAAGCAGTAGTTCCCAACCTTTTTTGGCTCATGACCCATTTTAACATCACAAATTTCTGGCAACCCTAGAAATTCAAAAACGAACTTTTTTCTGCTAAAATTAATTTGTTTTTGATCATGTGATAGTTTCTATACTATGTTGCAAATAAACGTTAATTTTAGAGGACATTTAGTCTATATAATGTATACTATTATGGACAGAGGCAGTAAATCCAGGTGTAGATTACTGCACAAAGTGAGAATTTGATTTTCCTTGGTCAGGATATGTACAGTCAGTCCAGCTTGGATTTACAAGGCTGACAATTAATACTGAACAAACAAGAACTCAAACTATGAATTATGAAAGAGCTGCAGCATCTGAAACTGACCACAATGAACATTTGACAGATAAACAGAACCACAGTGCTTCAGTTTCAGACTCACAGTTTGTCATGTTTTTAATGGATTGGGATTGTCTCTGTCAACTCAACATATATTTTTTATTAGCAAGTTTTTATTTTTATCAGTTACTAGAAATTTCAGGTGACCCCATTTGAATTCCAAGCGACCCCACGTGGATCCTGACCCCAAGGTTGAAAAACATGACTTAATGCCACTGATGCCCACTTAACACTTTTGTTGCTAGACTTAGCAACTTTTCAGACTACCCTAGCAACTTTTTTTTTTTGCCAAAAAGCACCCATCTACGGAGCCCCTTAAGGGACACTGGGGGGAAAAAAAAAGTTTTTGGGACTCTCTCAATACTTTTGCGCAACACCTTCTGTGAGATCTTGCGATACTTTTGCGAGATCTCACAAAACTGTTTACATTAAGAGCAATGCTCTTCCAAGTCATCCATGCTCAGAATGGAAACAAAACAGACACGACAATTGAGTGGGAGAAGTTTATTATCTCCACCAAGTGTAACGGTGGAGGTTATTTTTCATTGGGGTCTGTCTGTCTGCTAGCAAGATAACTCAAAAAGTTATGGACGGATTTTCATGAAATTTCCAATGTTAATATACTGGCACAAGGAACAAATGATTAAATTTTGGTGGCAATCAGGTTAGGGTTTGGCCGCATGTTTGACACCTGTGATATACAGTAGGTGGAAGAAAACTGTCAGAGCCTGCCTGTTATTCCATTGGTCGGTTGTCCCCCGCGAGGATGAAATTCATTGAGCAGAAGTAAGGATGCAAAAACCAGAGGGGGGTTGATCCCCCCCACACATATACACACAACAAATCGCACCCTGATTACATGTGGGATCCTATGTCTGTCGGTTCTATCAGCTCCCATCAACTTGTGATATGTACTTCAGGTGTGTTTGAATGTTTATAGAGTATTTCAGAAACACTTCCGTTGTAAAATGAAGATGCATTAGTGTGGATGTACCCTCAGTCAGTC